>NW_025725789.1:0-22148 GCF_021461395.2 Schistocerca americana | reverse complement strand
CAAACTCGGCGTACAGCAAAGGGAATAGTGGGCGGCAAAAACAAACCAAACAAAAACATTTCACATTTCACCCTCGCCATGTATGATGTGCAAAAAAACAAACCCGCAAACGGCCGTCGTTACGGTGACACAAAAGTCGCCGATCGCACTGTCCCCCCTCGCAGACGGGTAACACACAAACACACACACACCCCAACAACACCAATGGGTCAAAAACCACGCCAACGAGGCGTGCCACCATTCCACGCCACGGCGACCAACCTCGTGGCCGTACCCCGCGCAACACGCTTTGACGCGCCCCCCCACCCACAATCAAAATGCACACATACATCACAGCCGTCCACACAAACAACAACAACAACAACAATTCCGCCCTTCCCGCAAAAGGCAAGTTGGTGGCCCTGAAAAGGGCCGTTTCGCCGCTCTCGCAACGGAGGAGCCTTCTCCATCCTTCCTTCCATTCCAGAGCCACCTCCTTACTTGGAGCTCGTGTACTTGGTCACCGCCTTCGTGCCCTCGCTCACGGCGTGCTTGGCCAGCTCGCCAGGCAGCAACAGCCGCACAGCGGTCTGGATCTCGCGGGACGTGATGGTCGAGCGCTTGTTGTAGTGCGCCAGGCGAGAAGCCTCGGCCGCAATGCGCTCGAAAATGTCGTTCACGAAGCTGTTCATGATGCTCATCGCCTTCGACGAGATGCCCGTGTCAGGGTGCACCTGCTTCAGCACCTTGTAGATGTAGATGGCATAGCTCTCCTTCCTCTTGCGCTTCTTCTTCTTGTCGCCCTTCGAAATGTTCTTCTGCGCCTTGCCAGCCTTCTTGGCGGCCTTCCCGCTAGTCTTGGGCGGCATCTCCAACCAACGTACGGCAGCAGCAACACCAGTAGCAAGCGCTCCGCTCTAGTCAGCGTCTCCCCACACAGTGGCACCCGCCGCCAGCCGCCGCCGCACCTTTACCAGCTCGCCCTGTTGCGGCCGCCGACCAATGGGGCGCGCGCGCAACCGGCCGCCGCACCCGAGCCCATAAAGCACCCCCACCCCGGCTGCGCCGGCACGCACTCCGCTGCTCGACTCGCTGCCGCTCGCACCGGTCGTTTTCGTTTCCGTTTCGTGTGCACCGTCGCTAGCCCATCGCCATGTCCGGACGCGGAAAGGGAGGCAAAGTCAAGGGCAAGTCAAAGTCCCGCTCAAGCAGGGCTGGGCTCCAGTTCCCGGTCGGCAGAATCCACCGCCTCCTGCGCAAGGGAAACTACGCAGAGCGCGTCGGCGCCGGGGCGCCCGTCTACCTCGCCGCCGTCATGGAGTACCTCGCGGCTGAGGTGCTCGAGCTGGCCGGAAACGCGGCCCGCGACAACAAGAAGACGCGCATCATCCCGCGCCACCTGCAGCTTGCCATCCGCAACGACGAGGAGCTCAACAAGCTCCTGTCGGGCGTCACCATCGCACAGGGTGGTGTCCTGCCCAACATCCAGGCCGTCCTGCTGCCAAAGAAGACCGAGAAGAAGGCCTAAAGGAGGCCAGGCAATCGCAGCGCCGCGTGCTCCCCTGCACGCAACGCGCTTTGCCGGCTCGGCCCACAACAATCGGCCCTTTTCAGGGCCACCACACAAACCTACGTCCAAAGCAAAATTTCAGTCGTCCTCGCCGCACCTTGTTTTGTTTTAACTTTGCACTGTCACAGCACAGCCGCCGCCGGCGCACGTCCGCCATCTTGTCGTCCACACAGCCCGTGTGGCCCAACACACACACACACGCACACATTTTGCACCGTCGCAGTCGCCTTCCAAACCGACAACGGCAGCAATAATGACCATTGTTAAAGGGAGGCGTGTCGACACACCGCCCTCCACTCCCGCGCGCAACGGCCGTCGACACGAACGAAACAGCTGATCCGGCCGCCTATGCCCACACGCCTTGCCTCGGAAACCCCAACGCCGCCGCAAACAAACACACAGAGACAAACCACGCAAGCAAATAATCACCGCCTCTCGCACAACAACACACAGCCCGCCCGCCATCTCCGTCGCGATCGATACAAAGACACACAAACGAAGCAGCTCCACACACAGCCAGCCACATGACACGTTTCCTTTCCTTCTCCCCTCCCAGTCACATCACGTCGCTCAAACGGAAAGAAAGAAACAAACAAACAAACAACACAGCGCGCACACACGCAGCAACAACACAGACTCTTTCGCACTTTTCAACTTCCGAACAGTGTGGTGGCCCTGAAAAGGGCCGTTTTCTAGTCTCTCCCACCCACAAGCACGGCCGCGGGAAGGCCAGCGCCCGCTGCGACGCAGCCTAACCGCCGAAACCGTACAGGGTGCGCCCCTGCCTCTTCAGGGCGTACACCACGTCCATGGCCGTCACAGTCTTGCGCTTGGCGTGCTCAGTGTACGTCACCGCGTCGCGGATCACGTTCTCCAGGAACACCTTCAGCACCCCGCGGGTCTCCTCGTAGATCAGACCAGAGATGCGCTTCACGCCGCCCCTGCGAGCCAGGCGGCGGATGGCGGGCTTCGTGATGCCCTGGATGTTGTCGCGCAACACCTTGCGGTGCCGCTTGGCGCCACCCTTGCCGAGCCCCTTTCCTCCCTTGCCGCGGCCTGTCATCCTTCCTTCCTCGGGCAAAGCAAAACGTGCACAAACAGCAGCTGCAGCGGCTGGCGAGTCGGCTACGGTCTGCGCCCAGCGCGCCCGCCGCCCCCCTATATAGACTCTGGCCCGCCCTCCCCCCACCACGCGCAACCGAGGGCATATAAGCGCAGCACGGAGGCGCGCGGGCCCGTTGTCAAGGCAGCACCGGACGCCGCGCCGCACCTAACCTCCACGCACGCCGCTCCGCTACCGCTACCGCTACCGCCATGGCCCGCACAAAGCAAACGGCCCGCAAGTCCACCGGCGGAAAGGCGCCGCGCAAACAGCTCGCCACCAAGGCGGCGAGGAAGAGCGCGCCCGCCACCGGAGGCGTCAAGAAGCCCCACCGCTACAGGCCGGGCACCGTCGCCCTGCGAGAAATCAGGCGCTACCAGAAGAGCACAGAGCTGCTCATCCGCAAGCTGCCATTCCAGCGCCTAGTGCGCGAGAATCGCCCAGGACTTCAAGACCGACCTGCGCTTCCAGAGCTCCGCAGTCATGGCCCTGCAGGAGGCCAGCGAGGCCTACCTCGTCGGCCTCTTCGAAGACACCAACCTGTGCGCAATCCACGCCAAGCGCGTCACCATCATGCCCAAGGACATCCAGCTCGCGCGCCGCATCCGCGGCGAGCGCGCCTAAACCGCGCCGCGGCACCGCACCGCACAAACAAAAACGGCCCTTTTCAGGGCCACTAACATCTCTCCGTCGCGAGCAAACTTTGTCGGTCGCCTGCCTCTCGCCCCGCAACCCAAAAACAAAAACCACCACTTCCCGTCCGTCCGCCACACCCGCTCACTCTGCCTGCCTGCTAGCAGCGCGCAACAATCACACATCATCCCTCCCCGGCGCTCAAAGCGCACAATACCCAACGGCCGACGTCACACCGCACGGGTGGCTGGCCGGCCGCCGCTTTCGTTTCGAAAACAAAAAAAACCCGCACTCCACTCCGACGGCCAACGGCCAGGCAGGCGCGCTCGCTCGCTCTACACGCCACCGAAATCCCCGCCGACTCCTTCCGCATCTCAACGTGCCCCCCCGTTGCAAAACATAACACACACACACACAAAGGAACAAAACAAAGACCAGACACGACTCGACAAGACAGACATCCGAGAAGAACGAACGCAGGCAAGCCAACCAACGTATTCAAACAAAACAACGTGACAGAAAACCAACCGTCGGCCGCCGCCACAAAACAAACACGGCGACAATCAACCACGACAACAACAACAACAACAACACCGCTTACCGCTACCGCCGCCCACACCCGCCACCGACCCCCGCAATCCAACCACCACGGCACGCAAACAGCATCCCCACGGGCATACAGAAACGCCAGACAGACACCCACACCAAACGCAACACGACAATCAAAACCTTCCCCGACGTGCTTTGATGGCCCTGAGAAGGGCCGTTTTGGGCCGCGCGTCTCTTGCGCGCCACTAGACGACGACGGGGGGTGGGGACGACGGAGTCAAGCGCCAAACCCTTCCTTTCCCATCTCTTTCTCCTCTACTCTACTTCTTCTTCTTGGGCGAAGCCTTCGCCTTAGACGGCGTCGTCGCCTTCTTCGGGCGCGGCGCCTTCGGCTTCTTCGTCGGAACCTTGGCGGCCTTCTTCGCCTTCGACGGCGACTTGGCCTTGGCCGGCTTGGCCGCAGCCGCCTTCTTCGCACCCGCGGGAGCGGCCGACGCCGCAGACGCCTTCTTGGCGGCGCCCGCCTTCCGACCGGTCGCCGCCTTCACGCCACCAGCCTTCTTTGCGCCGGCCGCACGGGCGCCCTTCTTCTCCTTGCTGGCCGGAGCGGCGCGCTTCTTCTTGGCACCGCCAGCACGAGCCTTGCCGCCCTCGGCCGCCCCCCCGCCGCCGGCGCCGGCAAGCTTGAACGAGCCGGACGCGCCCTTCCCCTTCGTCTGCACCAGCTCGCCCGCCACGACGGCCGACTTGAGGTACTTCTTGATAAACGGCGCCAGCTTCTCCGCGTCCAGCTTGTAGTGCGCGGCTATGTACTTCTTGATCGCCTGCAGCGACGACCCGCCGCGCTCCTTCAGACTCTTGATGGCGGCCGTCACCATCTCAGAGGTGCGCGGGTGCGCAGGCTTGGCGCGCGGCTTCTTCGCAGACGACGCAGACTTGGCCTTCTTCGTAGTGCCGGTGGCGGCGGGTGCCGCAGCAGTCTCGTTCGTAGCCGCCTGATCTGCCATTTCGACGACGCGCGTAACACACAGCGAGAGCGAGCGGGACGGCAGGCACGCAAGCACAAGAGCAGAGAATCACAAGGCCCAGCCAGTGTCGCGGGCGGGCGCGGACGGCCGAGAGAGCGGCCGCCACTCTGCGCGCCGCCGCGCCGCGCCTCCCGCGCTTGCTACCGCCCAACGTCCGACAGCCTGTGCGGAGCAGCCCCAAACCTGCGCCACAACCGCCCGCGCCTTTCAAACCACCGAGGATGGGGCTACACACAGCCACACCACAGTCGCCAACCAGTCGCCACGGCAGCGCCGCAAACCACGGCCAAACTGCAGCTACCGCGCGCTACAGCCTGGGTCGGCCCGCCGAGAATCGCCGCCCCCGCCCAAATGCCGCCCCCACAGCCCCAGCCGACGACCCGCCACAATGGCCAAACCTTCGGCAAAACTCCCACACCGTCGCCGCGGCAGCCCGGCCAGCGCGGCCGGCGCCACAGCCACACAAGCCGAGGCGTGCGGCGATGACGGCCGTGCAAACGCGCCTCCGCCGCCCCATCGCCTTCCGTCGCCCTCCCGCCGTTTCCCGATCGGCCCGCAGCCGTCGGGCCACATCGCGCGCCGTCCTCCTCCTCTCGCCCGCCAACATTCACAGCCGTTTCTCAACAATTGCCCGCCGCAAACGGACGCCGCCTGCGCAACAGGCGCCGCCGCCCCTCGCCGCTTCCGACCCAACCCCTCGACCGAGGCAAACCGCAATCCGAATCTACAGACCAACCCAATCTGCCGTCAAGCACACACGACAGCCGACCTTACACGTTACGCGTTACACATTACGTTTACACGTCTACGTTAGGTTAGGTTAGGTGGACGTGGGTTAGGTTAAGGGGACTTGGGTTAGGTTAAGCGTCAAACTTAGGTTAAGCATTCAAACACGTCAGGCGTCAGAGGTTAGGTTAGGTTAGGTTAGGTTAGGTTAGGTTACACGTTAGGTTAAGGGGTCAGTGCTAGGTTAAGAAGCGTCAAACGTAGGTTACAAAAGCGTTCAAACGTGAGGCGTGAGCCGGACAGCTTACCTTACGTAGACGTTAGGGGCTCACAGGCTGAGCTCACCTCGCCACACCACACGTTAGGTTCGGTTCGGTTCGCTCGGCTCAGCGTAAAGCGCCGAGGTCAGGGTTACGTTCGTTCACCTTCGGGCGCCACACTTTCGGTTGAAAGGTCGCGACGGGACGACGTCGGCAGGCACGCCGCAAACGAACAAAAACGTACAGACGACGTCGGAAACCGCCGACAGACGGGGGAGCAGCACGACCACGACCACGACCAGACACCGAGCGCGAACGAGACACACGCGAACCACCCCCACCGGCCAAAGGGCACCACACAACAACCCAGAGCACCACGTGTCGACACCAGAGCAACCCGCCGCTCACGCGACATGGCTGGCACCGAAGGGCAACCGCCCGCAACTGCGCTTTCCGCGCCGGCCCGGATGCACGTCGTGCTACAACAACACCACTACCGTACACAGCCGCTGTTCACAACATCACTATCAATGGCGCGCCCGCGGCTCGCCGCCGTCGCAGTCGCAGCCCCAACGCCAGCACTTTTGCACCACCATTCACACGCACCGCAACACAGCTCGCCGACACAGCCGAACAAAACAAACACCACACAACAACAGCAACAACGCCGCCGCCTCTACTTGTGCCGGCGACCCACCCCGCCGATGGCGCACCTCTCGCCAGCCGGCAATCGACACACACGCACCCACCCACCGGGGCCCAGTGCAAAAAAAAAAAAAAAAAAAACACACAAAAACAAAAAAACCAAACAACACAAACGACACGGGAAGCGCACACCGCCACTTCGCGCGCACGCCACCAACCAGTCGTCGTCTCAAAATAACAAACACAAACAAAATAAACTAACAACTAGGGCAACACAAAACAAAAACGCCTCGCACGAACCGCCCACAAAAAGGACAAGCACACGCACAGCCTCTGCTGACGACCACGACGCAGCGGCACGCTGCTCCTGTCCCGCGCCCCGCGCCCCACTCGATTCACAACTCACGCGACACCGTCAACGACGGGCTCGCTTCCCGCAACCTACCACCTTTCCGCCACGACGCACAGCCCCAGCCCCACCCGACGACGCCCGTGGCAACGACTGCACTTTCACCACCGCCTCCCCCTTCCCCCCCAAAACACACACACACACACACACACAGCCAGCCAAAAACGCACTCGCGACCCACACATGCACGTGCATCGGCACACGCCAACCAGTCAACGTCGACAACCACACGCAAGGCTCGAAACGAAACCGGCGTCCTTCCACGTTGCCATCAAGCTACGCGACACAAGACACAAGGAACCAACACAACAGCCGGCCCCACTAATTCCCACTCTCACGCCGCAAAAAGCACACCGAAACCGCCAAACGCACGCACATTCCCCTTCGCACTGACACCACCGACCGGCTCGCTACCACACACCTCTCGGCAGCCGTTTCACGCCAATTCGCCACACCGCCCACACAGTCGACAAGCGCCCGCCCTGTACGGCACACGCAACGACGCAGCGCAGCAAAGGGCGCCCGCAACACATACCTCTCCGCCGCCCGACGCGCCAACCGCCACACCACACCGCCAGCCACTCGCAAATTGTGCACTGCCACCAGCCACACGTCCAACACGCCGCGCCGCCTCCGGCCACCCGCCAGGGGGCGCTCACGTCCGCGACAACAGCGCGGCCCGCCGGGCCGGGCCGAACCGAACCGAGCCGCCGCTGCTCTGCACTCGGCACGGCCACACCCTGCTGCAGACCGGGCTCGTCCCTCTGTACGCGTCTGCCTGCGCATCAACACAACACGACCTTTTTTTTTTTTTTCCTCTCTACCGCCATCCCTTCTTCTCGCGTTTTACTCGTTGTTGCAGCAGCGGCGCACACCTACACATCCACAGCCCCAGCCGAGCCGGCCTCACCTCAGGGCCCGCCGCCAGCGTCTCCTCCTCGGGCACAGGTGCGGTGCTGTGGCCGCCCATCCAACCGCATTGCTGGCCGTCCAGCCACCAGGCGTTCCCACTGCCGCGAGCCACGCCGCGCACCGACCCTGCTGCAGAAAACGAAGCATAGCCAGAGACCGACCGATACACAAAGCAAGCCGTCGCCTCGCCTCTTGTCCTTCCTGCCTTCCTTCCGCCCCCGCCCTTCTCACACCACCGCCTCTCCACTTTCGCCCCCCCCCCCCCTCCTTTTTTTTCTTCTTTCTTTCTTTCTTTGGCCCTCTCTCCTTCCCGCCATGGCGGTTACGGCACCGCCTGCAGCGGCAGATTTTTTGCGCCCACACGCCTACTCCTACCACCATTAACCTTGCCCTGCCCTGCCCATCAACGTCGCAGTCGAACCGACGCTTGCCAACACACTGCCCACGTTCCTTTCTCTTTTCGGCCTACGCCCATTACGCGCCGCCGCCACAGCACCTTCCCTTCCCACAACACACCGACGTCATCACACGCACCCAAAACAGGGGCCACGACCGTGTTCCTCGCCCACTCCCATCCCGCACGGTACGCACATTCCCAACTACTACCGCGCACCCTCCCTTTCCACTCTGTGTGTCTCTGTGTCTGTGTCCTGTCCGCGCGTGACGCCTCTCAACATCCGCCGTCCCCCGTCCCGTTTTCGCCCCCATGCCGTCGTCGCGCCGCCTCCTCCCCGTCCACCGCCGCCCCTGTCCGCCCCGCACCACACCATACACCGCTGCTTGTCCCGGCCGTTGCCACCAAAGGCGCCGACCGCAAACGCGCCACGCCGCAGCCCCCGTGCGTCTCGCGCTCGCTTGCATCTCCGTGCCGACGCTGCCTCTCTTCCCACTCGCACTCGACCTCGACAACACAGTCTTTGGCTCCGCCACTGCGTGTTCCGGTGGTACGCACGCTGCAACACGTATGTATTCATTACCAGAGCGATGGCGAGGCATGACAGCATCTCTGTCTGACCAGAGAGTTCTTTATCGCTGCTAGTCGGCGCTTGGACCGCGCCAGACGACAGTAGTGGCACGCACCGGGTCGCCAGGAACAGTTGTTATATATATTGTAGCGCGAGTCGGGAGAGGTAGTAGTCGGTCGACAGTAGTAGCGGGTGGACGGTTGTACTGAGCGGGCGTCGGCGGCGTGCTCTGCTCGTCTCGCGACTCTGGTCACGGTTCGGGACGATGTATAGTATATTGTGTTATAATCAAGAGGTGGTGTGACGCTGCATTGCGCAAATCTGATAACGTATGTTCATTGTACTTATTTTGTTCAACAACACAAGCCCCACTATTACTTTTTTTCTAAAGTAACTTTTGTCTCTTAACGAAAAACATTCACTTTTTAAAGACTACTTCCTATGGCATTTCCCTCCAAGGAGTGCAATTAATTACCAGCCAGCACTCATTCATTGCACACAGCTGTGTAAGGGGTATCTACAATCGAGGAGCGGATATAAATGCAATTTTTTGTTTCTTTTTGTTTTTTGTTTTGTGTGTGTGTTGTAACCTCCCAGCAATATTTAAAATAATGGACAATGTTATTTACGGATGCTAATGGACATTGCGCTAATTGTAACCTCGCCCACAATGAGAGGTATTGAAAATGGCAACAACAATGTGCAATTCGCAATCTGACTCAAATATAAAGTCTTCACACAACATTTAAAAAAGTCCGTTCAGTGACAAGAAACTTCAATTAAACCGAAATATCGGTCTTTGGCCCTGTGCAAAACAATCGGAATTAAAGTCTTACCTCCGAATAAATGGATGTCACATTTCTGCTCTGGTTGTTGCGCAGCGCTTGGAGGAACTGCATTGCAAATAATAATATTCTCTTTTTTTGTGATTTTAGTGACATTTTTCTTCAAAGAAGTGGAACGAACTCTTTAGTTCAATAAAAGATTAAATGTTTGAAAAATGCTTTTGAAATAAAAATTATTATTGGGGAACTTGTTGGAGCATAATTACAATAAATACAATTTCTCATTATCTAATGATTATATTAATTAACAGTATACCTTATTCACCATCTTGACCAGTGTTGCCGACCGCCTACATCACACAACCGCACTCGGCTGCTACTACTGACCGACCGCTCTGCATGACGACTATTAGCGTACTGCACGCGACGACTACTGACAGAGTACAGCCCTCAACTACACAGACTGACTGACTGACTGAGAACCGCTCGCAACACTCGCGCAGTCCAGCGCAAACTCTCTGGTCACAGATGCTACAATGTCTCGCCATCGCTACTATGTTACATACGTGTTTCAGTGTCTTTTTCATTGGGGTAACGATCTTTGGCTCTTTTTATTCTGAATACAGGGCCAAAGGTCAACGGCTGCTGCCCTTATACAATTTATCAGGTTTCATTATGTCTGTTGCAATGTTACATACGGTTCACTCTTTCATTAATATTATCGTTGGGTTTGTTTTGTAGGGACGTTAACATTCTGGCACATTTTTATTATCATCGGACTCTCTGCTATTTGTGCAGGGAGGTTATACCTGGGTCCATTTCCATTTCCATTTACATTTTAATATTGATAGACTTTTTGTTTTCTTTTTTGTTTCTTGTTGTTTTTCCTTCTTTTTTTTTGTTGTTTTTTTTCTTTTGTTTTGTTTTTCCCGCTCTCACCACCACCGCCGCATCACGCCTTCCGTTTTCTTGGTTTCTTTTCTGTGCTTCAACATCACCGCGCCCCATTTCCACACCACAGCCATCAGCCTCCAAGACGGGCGGGCGCAGTGTGCCATTTCCGGCGCACAAGCACACCCGTACGGTACTCTCCTCGCCCCCACGCCACCAACAACACAGCGACCACGCGGCTTTCAGGCACGGCACGGCACGGCACGGCACCGGCGAAATGCGCCGCCCCCGCCCCCGCCCCTCCGCGCATCCGTCCGTCTCGCCACGTTCACTGACAGCCGCGTCTGCGGCTACACCACGACAACCACAACACAACACCGCTCCCCTCCCTGGCAACTCACATTGTTTTTCTCCTCCTCTTTTGCACAAACCACAACGCCGAGCACAGGCGCAAGCCACCCACACCGCGCCCCTCCCCGTCCCGTCTTTGGCCGCCGCTCCTCGTTTCCTCGTTTGCCCCCTCCCATCTCCCGAAATGCCATGCCAGCAGCGTTACGCATGCCCCTCCCCTGTCCACACAACACTACCGCCTAACGAACAGCCTTTTCCGGGCCACATGCAGGGCACGCCCACCTCCAAACACTGCCAATTCACGGACGCACGCACGCACACACACACACACACACACACACACACACTCACTTTCTCGACACCTTTCTGTACGGAGGGTGCGTCATCTCGACCGTGACAGAGTGACGGCAACTATCGACGATCCATTTCCCCCCACTGGTAAAACATGTCCACTAACACCTACATACATCATTCAAGTACACAGACAATAGCATACACACAATGGGAGGGCACACGAACATGGACGGCACGGCACTGTCATACACTCTTCCTCAGAACCATATCAACAAACGTTACGTACATCCGGGAAAGCGAAAGCGAAAGCGAAAGCAAAGGCAAAGCCCAATGCAGCCGTCAAAGGTAACGTTCACCACGGCAGACACTTGCAGCCGCGCCGCCGTTAAACGCATTTCAGTGCGGCTCCAATACGCCTCCGACACGGGAACGTTCCGTTGCTCTACGAATGCGTTTCTCCCCTTTTTCCCTTCCTCTCTCTTTTGCCCCCCCCTCCTTGCACTCTTGCCTCATTCCTCACGTTCTGCCCAGACATTCGACCGATCAGAGTCAACCTTTCGTTACCGTTCTCAGCGCGACGGTGTACAACAGTATGACGGGTGTGCCCAAGACTTCGGTTCAGTTGCGTGACGCCGGTCTATCGCGCCGATCGACAGTTACTCAGGGGGCGACGGATCGGACCACGTCACCGACACACAAAACACTTTCAAACAAACAAACAAATACATACCGGATGGACACAGACAAACACGTGTACAGACATTCGCCAAACAAACGACCGGCGCCGCCGCCGCCGCCGCCGTCTAGCGTGCATCTTGAATGACGACATCGGTGTGCGTGCGTCGTACGCAATCAGTCAGACACGGCTATCAAACATCAGAGTCGAATGGTACATCATCGTGCGTGTCGCCGTACACGTACAGTACAATACAACAACAATGCGTCTTAATGGCACGTTCATTTCAACGTCACTCACACACCTCCACGCTGCAGTTACGTCGCACCATTGTCAAACTCGGCGTACAGCAAAGGGAATAGTGGGCGGCAAAAACAAACCAAACAAAAACATTTCACATTTCACCCTCGCCATGTATGATGTGCAAAAAAACAAACCCGCAAACGGCCGTCGTTACGGTGACACAAAAGTCGCCGATCGCACTGTCCCCCCTCGCAGACGGGTAACACACAAACACACACACACCCCAACAACACCAATGGGTCAAAAACCACGCCAACGAGGCGTGCCACCATTCCACGCCACGGCGACCAACCTCGTGGCCGTACCCCGCGCAACACGCTTTGACGCGCCCCCCCACCCACAATCAAAATGCACACATACATCACAGCCGTCCACACAAACAACAACAACAACAACAATTCCGCCCTTCCCGCAAAAGGCAAGTTGGTGGCCCTGAAAAGGGCCGTTTCGCCGCTCTCGCAACGGAGGAGCCTTCTCCATCCTTCCTTCCATTCCAGAGCCACCTCCTTACTTGGAGCTCGTGTACTTGGTCACCGCCTTCGTGCCCTCGCTCACGGCGTGCTTGGCCAGCTCGCCAGGCAGCAACAGCCGCACAGCGGTCTGGATCTCGCGGGACGTGATGGTCGAGCGCTTGTTGTAGTGCGCCAGGCGAGAAGCCTCGGCCGCAATGCGCTCGAAAATGTCGTTCACGAAGCTGTTCATGATGCTCATCGCCTTCGACGAGATGCCCGTGTCAGGGTGCACCTGCTTCAGCACCTTGTAGATGTAGATGGCATAGCTCTCCTTCCTCTTGCGCTTCTTCTTCTTGTCGCCCTTCGAAATGTTCTTCTGCGCCTTGCCAGCCTTCTTGGCGGCCTTCCCGCTAGTCTTGGGCGGCATCTCCAACCAACGTACGGCAGCAGCAACACCAGTAGCAAGCGCTCCGCTCTAGTCAGCGTCTCCCCACACAGTGGCACCCGCCGCCAGCCGCCGCCGCACCTTTACCAGCTCGCCCTGTTGCGGCCGCCGACCAATGGGGCGCGCGCGCAACCGGCCGCCGCACCCGAGCCCATAAAGCACCCCCACCCCGGCTGCGCCGGCACGCACTCCGCTGCTCGACTCGCTGCCGCTCGCACCGGTCGTTTTCGTTTCCGTTTCGTGTGCACCGTCGCTAGCCCATCGCCATGTCCGGACGCGGAAAGGGAGGCAAAGTCAAGGGCAAGTCAAAGTCCCGCTCAAGCAGGGCTGGGCTCCAGTTCCCGGTCGGCAGAATCCACCGCCTCCTGCGCAAGGGAAACTACGCAGAGCGCGTCGGCGCCGGGGCGCCCGTCTACCTCGCCGCCGTCATGGAGTACCTCGCGGCTGAGGTGCTCGAGCTGGCCGGAAACGCGGCCCGCGACAACAAGAAGACGCGCATCATCCCGCGCCACCTGCAGCTTGCCATCCGCAACGACGAGGAGCTCAACAAGCTCCTGTCGGGCGTCACCATCGCACAGGGTGGTGTCCTGCCCAACATCCAGGCCGTCCTGCTGCCAAAGAAGACCGAGAAGAAGGCCTAAAGGAGGCCAGGCAATCGCAGCGCCGCGTGCTCCCCTGCACGCAACGCGCTTTGCCGGCTCGGCCCACAACAATCGGCCCTTTTCAGGGCCACCACACAAACCTACGTCCAAAGCAAAATTTCAGTCGTCCTCGCCGCACCTTGTTTTGTTTTAACTTTGCACTGTCACAGCACAGCCGCCGCCGGCGCACGTCCGCCATCTTGTCGTCCACACAGCCCGTGTGGCCCAACACACACACACACGCACACATTTTGCACCGTCGCAGTCGCCTTCCAAACCGACAACGGCAGCAATAATGACCATTGTTAAAGGGAGGCGTGTCGACACACCGCCCTCCACTCCCGCGCGCAACGGCCGTCGACACGAACGAAACAGCTGATCCGGCCGCCTATGCCCACACGCCTTGCCTCGGAAACCCCAACGCCGCCGCAAACAAACACACAGAGACAAACCACGCAAGCAAATAATCACCGCCTCTCGCACAACAACACACAGCCCGCCCGCCATCTCCGTCGCGATCGATACAAAGACACACAAACGAAGCAGCTCCACACACAGCCAGCCACATGACACGTTTCCTTTCCTTCTCCCCTCCCAGTCACATCACGTCGCTCAAACGGAAAGAAAGAAACAAACAAACAAACAACACAGCGCGCACACACGCAGCAACAACACAGACTCTTTCGCACTTTTCAACTTCCGAACAGTGTGGTGGCCCTGAAAAGGGCCGTTTTCTAGTCTCTCCCACCCACAAGCACGGCCGCGGGAAGGCCAGCGCCCGCTGCGACGCAGCCTAACCGCCGAAACCGTACAGGGTGCGCCCCTGCCTCTTCAGGGCGTACACCACGTCCATGGCCGTCACAGTCTTGCGCTTGGCGTGCTCAGTGTACGTCACCGCGTCGCGGATCACGTTCTCCAGGAACACCTTCAGCACCCCGCGGGTCTCCTCGAAGATCAGACCAGAGATGCGCTTCACGCCGCCCCTGCGAGCCAGGCGGCGGATGGCGGGCTTCGTGATGCCCTGGATGTTGTCGCGCAACACCTTGCGGTGCCGCTTGGCGCCACCCTTGCCGAGCCCCTTTCCTCCCTTGCCGCGGCCTGTCATCCTTCCTTCCTCGGGCAAAGCAAAACGTGCACAAACAGCAGCTGCAGCGGCTGGCGAGTCGGCTACGGTCTGCGCCCAGCGCGCCCGCCGCCCCCCTATATAGACTCTGGCCCGCCCTCCCCCCACCACGCGCAACCGAGGGCATATAAGCGCAGCACGGAGGCGCGCGGGCCCGTTGTCAAGGCAGCACCGGACGCCGCGCCGCACCTAACCTCCACGCACGCCGCTCCGCTACCGCTACCGCTACCGCCATGGCCCGCACAAAGCAAACGGCCCGCAAGTCCACCGGCGGAAAGGCGCCGCGCAAACAGCTCGCCACCAAGGCGGCGAGGAAGAGCGCGCCCGCCACCGGAGGCGTCAAGAAGCCCCACCGCTACAGGCCGGGCACCGTCGCCCTGCGAGAAATCAGGCGCTACCAGAAGAGCACAGAGCTGCTCATCCGCAAGCTGCCATTCCAGCGCCTAGTGCGCGAGATCGCCCAGGACTTCAAGACCGACCTGCGCTTCCAGAGCTCCGCAGTCATGGCCCTGCAGGAGGCCAGCGAGGCCTACCTCGTCGGCCTCTTCGAAGACACCAACCTGTGCGCAATCCACGCCAAGCGCGTCACCATCATGCCCAAGGACATCCAGCTCGCGCGCCGCATCCGCGGCGAGCGCGCCTAAACCGCGCCGCGGCACCGCACCGCACAAACAAAAACGGCCCTTTTCAGGGCCACTAACATCTCTCCGTCGCGAGCAAACTTTGTCGGTCGCCTGCCTCTCGCCCCGCAACCCAAAAACAAAAACCACCACTTCCCGTCCGTCCGCCACACCCGCTCACTCTGCCTGCCTGCTAGCAGCGCGCAACAATCACACATCATCCCTCCCCGGCGCTCAAAGCGCACAATACCCAACGGCCGACGTCACACCGCACGGGTGGCTGGCCGGCCGCCGCTTTCGTTTCGAAAACAAAAAAAACCCGCACTCCACTCCGACGGCCAACGGCCAGGCAGGCGCGCTCGCTCGCTCTACACGCCACCGAAATCCCCGCCGACTCCTTCCGCATCTCAACGTGCCCCCCCCGTTGCAAAACATAACACACACACACACAAAGGAACAAAACAAAGACCAGACACGACTCGACAAGACAGACATCCGAGAAGAACGAACGCAGGCAAGCCAACCAACGTATTCAAACAAAACAACGTGACAGAAAACCAACCGTCGGCCGCCGCCACAAAACAAACACGGCGACAATCAACCACGACAACAACAACAACAACAACACCGCTTACCGCTACCGCCGCCCACACCCGCCACCGACCCCCGCAATCCAACCACCACGGCACGCAAACAGCATCCCCACGGGCATACAGAAACGCCAGACAGACACCCACACCAAACGCAACACGACAATCAAAACCTTCCCCGACGTGCTTTGATGGCCCTGAGAAGGGCCGTTTTGGGCCGCGCGTCTCTTGCGCGCCACTAGACGACGACGGGGGGTGGGGACGACGGAGTCAAGCGCCAAACCCTTCCTTTCCCATCTCTTTCTCCTCTACTCTACTTCTTCTTCTTGGGCGAAGCCTTCGCCTTAGACGGCGTCGTCGCCTTCTTCGGGCGCGGCGCCTTCGGCTTCTTCGTCGGAACCTTGGCGGCCTTCTTCGCCTTCGACGGCGACTTGGCCTTGGCCGGCTTGGCCGCAGCCGCCTTCTTCGCACCCGCGGGAGCGGCCGACGCCGCAGACGCCTTCTTGGCGGCGCCCGCCTTCCGACCGGTCGCCGCCTTCACGCCACCAGCCTTCTTTGCGCCGGCCGCACGGGCGCCCTTCTTCTCCTTGCTGGCCGGAGCGGCGCGCTTCTTCTTGGCACCGCCAGCACGAGCCTTGCCGCCCTCGGCCGCCCCCCCGCCGCCGGCGCCGGCAAGCTTGAACGAGCCGGACGCGCCCTTCCCCTTCGTCTGCACCAGCTCGCCCGCCACGACGGCCGACTTGAGGTACTTCTTGATAAACGGCGCCAGCTTCTCCGCGTCCAGCTTGTAGTGCGCGGCTATGTACTTCTTGATCGCCTGCAGCGACGACCCGCCGCGCTCCTTCAGACTCTTGATGGCGGCCGTCACCATCTCAGAGGTGCGCGGGTGCGCAGGCTTGGCGCGCGGCTTCTTCGCAGACGACGCAGACTTGGCCTTCTTCGTAGTGCCGGTGGCGGCGGGTGCCGCAGCAGTCTCGTTCGTAGCCGCCTGATCTGCCATTTCGACGACGCGCGTAACACACAGCGAGAGCGAGCGGGACGGCAGGCACGCAAGCACAAGAGCAGAGAATCACAAGGCCCAGCCAGTGTCGCGGGCGGGCGCGGACGGCCGAGAGAGCGGCCGCCACTCTGCGCGCCGCCGCGCCGCGCCTCCCGCGCTTGCTACCGCCCAACGTCCGACAGCCTGTGCGGAGCAGCCCCAAACCTGCGCCACAACCGCCCGCGCCTTTCAAACCACCGAGGATGGGGCTACACACAGCCACACCACAGTCGCCAACCAGTCGCCACGGCAGCGCCGCAAACCACGGCCAAACTGCAGCTACCGCGCGCTACAGCCTGGGTCGGCCCGCCGAGAATCGCCGCCCCCGCCCAAATGCCGCCCCCACAGCCCCAGCCGACGACCCGCCACAATGGCCAAACCTTCGGCAAAACTCCCACACCGTCGCCGCGGCAGCCCGGCCAGCGCGGCCGGCGCCACAGCCACACAAGCCGAGGCGTGCGGCGATGACGGCCGTGCAAACGCGCCTCCGCCGCCCCATCGCCTTCCGTCGCCCTCCCGCCGTTTCCCGATCGGCCCGCAGCCGTCGGGCCACATCGCGCGCCGTCCTCCTCCTCTCGCCCGCCAACATTCACAGCCGTTTCTCAACAATTGCCCGCCGCAAACGGACGCCGCCTGCGCAACAGGCGCCGCCGCCCCTCGCCGCTTCCGACCCAACCCCTCGACCGAGGCAAACCGCAATCCGAATCTACAGACCAACCCAATCTGCCGTCAAGCACACACGACAGCCGACCTTACACGTTACGCGTTACACATTACGTTTACACGTCTACGTTAGGTTAGGTTAGGTGGACGTGGGTTAGGTTAAGGGGACTTGGGTTAGGTTAAGCGTCAAACTTAGGTTAAGCATTCAAACACGTCAGGCGTCAGAGGTTAGGTTAGGTTAGGTTAGGTTAGGTTAGGTTACACGTTAGGTTAAGGGGTCAGTGCTAGGTTAAGAAGCGTCAAACGTAGGTTACAAAAGCGTTCAAACGTGAGGCGTGAGCCGGACAGCTTACCTTACGTAGACGTTAGGGGCTCACAGGCTGAGCTCACCTCGCCACACCACACGTTAGGTTCGGTTCGGTTCGCTCGGCTCAGCGTAAAGCGCCGAGGTCAGGGTTACGTTCGTTCACCTTCGGGCGCCACACTTTCGGTTGAAAGGTCGCGACGGGACGACGTCGGCAGGCACGCCGCAAACGAACAAAAACGTACAGACGACGTCGGAAACCGCCGACAGACGGGGGAGCAGCACGACCACGACCACGACCAGACACCGAGCGCGAACGAGACACACGCGAACCACCCCCACCGGCCAAAGGGCACCACACAACAACCCAGAGCACCACGTGTCGACACCAGAGCAACCCGCCGCTCACGCGACATGGCTGGCACCGAAGGGCAACCGCCCGCAACTGCGCTTTCCGCGCCGGCCCGGATGCACGTCGTGCTACAACAACACCACTACCGTACACAGCCGCTGTTCACAACATCACTATCAATGGCGCGCCCGCGGCTCGCCGCCGTCGCAGTCGCAGCCCCAACGCCAGCACTTTTGCACCACCATTCACACGCACCGCAACACAGCTCGCCGACACAGCCGAACAAAACAAACAACAACAACAGCAACAACGCCGCCGCCTCTACTTGTGCCGGCGACCCACCCCGCCGATGGCGCACCTCTCGCCAGCCGGCAATCGACACACACGCACCCACCCACCGGGGCCCAGTGCAAAAAAAAAAAAAAAAAAAAACACACAAAAACAAAAAAACCAAACAACACAAACGACACGGGAAGCGCACACCGCCACTTCGCGCGCACGCCACCAACCAGTCGTCGTCTCAAAATAACAAACACAAACAAAATAAACTAACAACTAGGGCAACACAAAACAAAAACGCCTCGCACGAACCGCCCACAAAAAGGACAAGCACACGCACAGCCTCTGCTGACGACCACGACGCAGCGGCACGCTGCTCCTGTCCCGCGCCCCGCGCCCCACTCGATTCACAACTCACGCGACACCGTCAACGACGGGCTCGCTTCCCGCAACCTACCACCTTTCCGCCACGACGCACAGCCCCAGCCCCACCCGACGACGCCCGTGGCAACGACTGCACTTTCACCACCGCCTCCCCCTTCCCCCCCAAAACACACACACACACACACACACAGCCAGCCAAAAACGCACTCGCGACCCACACATGCACGTGCATCGGCACACGCCAACCAGTCAACGTCGACAACCACACGCAAGGCTCGAAACGAAACCGGCGTCCTTCCACGTTGCCATCAAGCTACGCGACACAAGACACAAGGAACCAACACAACAGCCGGCCCCACTAATTCCCACTCTCACGCCGCAAAAAGCACACCGAAACCGCCAAACGCACGCACATTCCCCTTCGCACTGACACCACCGACCGGCTCGCTACCACACACCTCTCGGCAGCCGTTTCACGCCAATTCGCCACACCGCCCACACAGTCGACAAGCGCCCGCCCTGTACGGCACACGCAACGACGCAGCGCAGCAAAGGGCGCCCGCAACACATACCTCTCCGCCGCCCGACGCGCCAACCGCCACACCACACCGCCAGCCACTCGCAAATTGTGCACTGCCACCAGCCACACGTCCAACACGCCGCGCCGCCTCCGGCCACCCGCCAGGGGGCGCTCACGTCCGCGACAACAGCGCGGCCCGCCGGGCCGGGCCGAACCGAACCGAGCCGCCGCTGCTCTGCACTCGGCACGGCCACACCCTGCTGCAGACCGGGCTCGTCCCTCTGTACGCGTCTGCCTGCGCATCAACACAACACGACCTTTTTTTTTTTTTTTCCTCTCTACCGCCATCCCTTCTTCTCGCGTTTTACTCGTTGTTGCAGCAGCGGCGCACACCTACACATCCACAGCCCCAGCCGAGCCGGCCTCACCTCAGGGCCCGCCGCCAGCGTCTCCTCCTCGGGCACAGGTGCGGTGCTGTGGCCGCCCATCCAACCGCATTGCTGGCCGTCCAGCCACCAGGCGTTCCCACTGCCGCGAGCCACGCCGCGCACCGACCCTGCTGCAGAAAACGAAGCATAGCCAGAGACCGACCGATACACAAAGCAAGCCGTCGCCTCGCCTCTTGTCCTTCCTGCCTTCCTTCCGCCCCCGCCCTTCTCACACCACCGCCTCTCCACTTTCGCCCCCCCCCCCCCTCCTTTTTTTTCTTCTTTCTTTCTTTCTTTGGCCCTCTCTCCTTCCCGCCATGGCGGTTACGGCACCGCCTGCAGCGGCAGATTTTTTTGCGCCCACACGCCTACTCCTACCACCATTAACCTTGCCCTGCCCTGCCCATCAACGTCGCAGTCGAACCGACGCTTGCCAACACACTGCCCACGTTCCTTTCTCTTTTCGGCCTACGCCCATTACGCGCCGCCGCCACAGCACCTTCCCTTCCCACAACACACCGACGTCATCACACGCACCCAAAACAGGGGCCACGACCGTGTTCCTCGCCCACTCCCATCCCGCACGGTACGCACATTCCCAACTACTACCGCGCACCCTCCCTTTCCACTCTGTGTGTCTCTGTGTCTGTGTCCTGTCCGCGCGTGACGCCTCTCAACATCCGCCGTCCCCCGTCCCGTTTTCGCCCCCATGCCGTCGTCGCGCCGCCTCCTCCCCGTCCACCGCCGCCCCTGTCCGCCCCGCACCACACCATACACCGCTGCTTGTCCCGGCCGTTGCCACCAAAGGCGCCGACCGCAAACGCGCCACGCCGCAGCCCCCGTGCGTCTCGCGCTCGCTTGCATCTCCGTGCCGACGCTGCCTCTCTTCCCACTCGCACTCGACCTCGACAACACAGTCTTTGGCTCCGCCACTGCGTGTTCCGGTGGTACGCACGCTGCAACACGTATGTATTCATTACCAGAGCGATGGCGAGGCATGACAGCATCTCTGTCTGACCAGAGAGTTCTTTATCGCTGCTAGTCGGCGCTTGGACCGCGCCAGACGACAGTAGTGGCACGCACCGGGTCGCCAGGAACAGTTGTTATATATATTGTAGCGCGAGTCGGGAGAGGTAGTAGTCGGTCGACAGTAGTAGCGGGTGGACGGTTGTACTGAGCGGGCGTCGGCGGCGTGCTCTGCTCGTCTCGCGACTCTGGTCACGGTTCGGGACGATGTATAGTATATTGTGTTATAATCAAGAGGTGGTGTGACGCTGCATTGCGCAAATCTGATAACGTATGTTCATTGTACTTATTTTGTTCAACAACACAAGCCCCACTATTACTTTTTTTCTAAAGTAACTTTTGTCTCTTAACGAAAAACATTCACTTTTTAAAGACTACTTCCTATGGCATTTCCCTCCAAGGAGTGCAATTAATTACCAGCCAGCACTCATTCATTGCACACAGCTGTGTAAGGGGTATCTACAATCGAGGAGCGGATATAAATGCAATTTTTTGTTTCTTTTTGTTTTTTGTTTTGTGTGTGTGTTGTAACCTCCCAGCAATATTTAAAATAATGGACAATGTTATTTACGGATGCTAATGGACATTGCGCTAATTGTAACCTCGCCCACAATGAGAGGTATTGAAAATGGCAACAACAATGTGCAATTCGCAATCTGACTCAAATATAAAGTCTTCACACAACATTTAAAAAAGTCCGATCAGTGACAAGAAACTTCAATTAAACCGAAATATCGGTCTTTGGCCCTGTGCAAAACAATCGGAATTAAAGTCTTACCTCCGAATAAATGGATGTCACATTTCTGCTCTGGTTGTTGCGCAGCGCTTGGAGGAACTGCATTGCAAATAATAATATTCTCTTTTTTTGTGATTTTAGTGACATTTTTCTTCAAAGAAGTGGAACGAACTCTTTAGTTCAATAAAAGATTAAATGTTTGAAAAATGCTTTTGAAATAAAAATTATTATTGGGGAACTTGTTGGAGCATAATTACAATAAATACAATTTCTCATTATCTAATGATTATATTAATTAACAGTATACCTTATTCACCATCTTGACCAGTGTTGCCGACCGCCTACATCACACAACCGCACTCGGCTGCTACTACTGACCGACCGCTCTGCATGACGACTATTAGCGTACTGCACGCGACGACTACTGACAGAGTACAGCCCTCAACTACACAGACTGACTGACTGACT
>NW_025725788.1:15000-22281 GCF_021461395.2 Schistocerca americana | reverse complement strand
CTTCTTTGAAGAAAAATGTCACTAAAATCACAAAAAAAGAGAATATTATTATTTGCAATGCAGTTCCTCCAAGCGCTGCGCAACAACAAGAGCAGAAATGTGACATCCATTTATTCGGAGGTAAGACTTTAATTCTGATTGTTTTGCACAGGGCCAAAGACCGATATTTCGGTTTAATTGAAGTTTCTTGTCACTGAACGGACTTTAAATGTTGTGAAGAATGTATATTTGAGTGAGATTGCGAATTTCACATTTTTGTTGCCATTTTCAATACCTCTCATTGTGGGCGAGGTTACAATTAGCGCAATGTCCATTAGCATCCGTAAATAACATTGTCCATTATTTTAAATTTTGCGGGGAGGGTACAAGACACAAAAAAAACAAAAAATTGCATTTATATCCGCTCCTCAATTGTAGATACCCCTTACACAGCTGTGTGCAATGAATGAGTGCTGGCTGGTAATTAATTGCACTCCTTGGAGGGAAATGCCATAGGAAGTAGTCTTTAAAAAGTGAATGTTTTTCGTTAAAAGACAAAAGTTACTTTAGAAAAAAGTAATAGTGGGGCTTTTGTTTGTTGTTGAACAAAATAAGTACAATGAACATACGTTATCAGATTTGCGCAATGCAGCTTCACACTACCTTTTGATTATAACACAATATACTATGCATCGTCCCGAACCGTGACCAGAGTCGCGAGACGAGCAGAGCACGCCGCCGACGCCCGCTCAGTACAACCGTCCACCCGCCACTACTGTCGACCGACGACTACCTCTCCCGACTCGCGCTACAATATATGTATAACAACTGTTCCTGGCGACCCGGTGCGTGCCACTACTGTCGTCTGGCGCGGTCCAAGCGCCGACTAGCAACGATAAATAACTCTCTGGTCAGACAGAGATGCTGTCATGCCTCGCCATCGCTCTGGTAATGAATACATACGTGTTGCAGCGTGCGTACCACCGGAACACGCAGTGGCGGAGCCAAAGACTGTGTTGTCGAGGTCGAGTGCGAGCGGGAAGAGAGGCAGCGTCGGCACGGAGATGCAAGCGAGCGCGAGACGCACGGGGGCTGCGGCGTGGCGCGTTTGCGGTCGGCGCCTTTGGTGGCAACGGCCGGGACAAGCAGCGGTGTATGGTGTGGTGCGGGGCGGACAGGGGCGGAGGCGGCGCGACGACGGCATGGGGGCGAAAACGGGACGGGGGACGGGGGACGGCGGATGTTGAGAGGCGTCACGCGCGGACAGGACACAGACACAGAGACACACAGATTGGAAAGGGAGGGTGCGCGGTAGTAGTTGGGAATGTGCGTACCGTGCGGGATGGGAGTGGGCGAGGAACACGGTCGTGGCCCCTGTTTTGGGTGCGTGTGATGACGTCGGTGTGTTGTGGGAAGGGAAGGTGCTGTGGCGGCGGCGCGTAATGGGCGTAGGCCGAAAAGAGAAAGGAACGTGGGCGGCAGTGTGTTGGCAAGCGTCGGTTCGACTGCGACGTTGATGGGCAGGGCAGGGCAGGGCAGGGCAAGGTTAATGGTGGTAGGAGTAGGCGTGTGGGCGCAAAAAGTCTGCCGCTGCAGGCGGTGCCGTAACCGCCATGGCGGGAAGGAGAGAGGGCCAAAGAAAGAAAGAAAGAAAGAAAAAAAAAAAAAAAAAAAGGAGGGAGGGGGGGGGGGGGGGGGCGAAAGTGGAGAGGCGGTGGTGTGAGAAGGGCGGGGGCGGAAGGAAGGCAGGAAGGACAAGAGGCGAGGCGACGGCTTGCTTTGTGTATCGGTCGGTCTCTGGCTATGCTTCGTTTTCTGCAGCAGGGTCGGTGCGCGGCGTGGCTCGCGGCAGTGGGAACGCCTGGTGGCTGGACGGCCAGCAATGCGGTTGGATGGGCGGCCACAGCACCGCACCTGTGCCCGAGGAGGAGACGCTGGCGGCGGGCCCTGAGGTGAGGCCGGCTCGGCTGGGGCTGTGGATGTGTAGGGGTGCGCCGCTGCTGCAACAACGAGTAAAACGCGAGAAGAAGGGATGGCGGTAGAGAGAGAGAGAAAAAAAAAAAGGTCGTGTTGTGTTGATGCGCAGGCAGACGCGTACAGAGAGACGAGCCCGGTCTGCAGCAGGGTGTGGCCGTGCCGAGTGCAGAGCAGCGGCGGCTCGGTTCGGTTCGGCCCGGCCCGGCGGGCCGCGCTGTTGTCGCGGACGTGAGCGCCCCCTGGCGGGTGGCCGGAGGCGGCGCGGCGTGTTGGACGTGTGGCTGGTGGCAGTGCACAATTTGCGAGTGGCTGGCGGTGTGGTGTGGCGGTTGGCGCGTCGGGCGGCGGAGAGGTATGTGTTGCGGGCGCCCTTTGCTGCGCTGCGTCGTTGCGTGTGCCGTACAGGGCGGGCGCTTGTCGACTGTGTGGGCGGTGTGGCGAATTGGCGTGAAACGGCTGCCGAGAGGTGTGTGGTAGCGAGCCGGTCGGTGTCAGTGCGAAGGGGAATGTGCGTGCGTTTGGCGGTTTCGGTGTGCTTTTTGCGGCGTGAGAGTGGGAATTAGTGGGGCCGGCTGTTGTGTTGGTTCCTTGTGTCTTGTGTCGCGTAGCTTGATGGCAACGTGGAAGGACGCCGGTTTCGTTTCGAGCCTTGCGTGTGGTTGTCGACGTTGACTGGTTGGCGTGTGCCGATGCACGTGCATGTGTGGGTCGCGAGTGCGTTTTTGGCTGGCTGTGTGTGTGTGTGTGTGTGTGTGTGTTTTGGGGGGGGGGGGAAGGGGGAGGCGGTGGTGAAAGTTGCAGTCGTTGCCACGGGCGTCGTCGGGTGGGGCTGGGGCTGTGCGTCGTGGCGGAAAGGTGGTAGGTTGCGGGAAGCGAGCCCGTCGTTGACGGTGTCGCGTGAGTTGTGAATCGAGTGGGGCGCGGGGCGCGGGACAGGAGCAGCGTGCCGCTGCGTCGTGGTCGTCAGCAGAGGCTGTGCGTGTGCTTGTCCTTTTTGTGGGCGGTTCGTGCGAGGCGTTTTTGTTTTGTGTTGCCCTGCCCTAGTTGTTAGTTTATTTTGTTTGTGTTTGTTATTTTGAGACGACGACTGGTTGGTGGCGTGCGCGCGAAGTGGCGGTGTGCGCTTCCCCCGTGTCGTTTGTGTTGTTTTGTTTTTTTGTTTTTTTTTTTTTGCACTGGGCCCCGGGGGGGGTGGGTGGGTGCGTGTGTGTCGATTGCCGGCTGGCGAAAGGTGCGCCATCGGCGGGGTGGGTCGCCGGCACAAGTAGAGGCGGCGGCGTTGTTGCTGTTGTTGTGTGGTGTTTGTTTTGTTCGGCTGTGTCGGCGAGCTGTGTTGCGGTGCGTGTGAATGGTGGTGCAGAAGTGGTGGCGTTGGGGCTGCGACTGCGACTGCGACGGCGGCGAGCCGCGGGCGCGCATGATAGTGATGTTGTGAACAGCGGCTGTGTACGGTAGTGGTGTTGTTGTAGCACGACGTGCATCCGGGCCGGCGCGGAAAGCGCAGTTGCGGGCGGTTGCCCTTCGGTGCCAGCCATGTCGCGTGAGCGGCGGGTTGCTCTGGTGTCGACACGTGGTGCTCTGGGTTGTTGTGTGGTGCCCTTTGGCCGGTGGGGGTGGTTCGCGTGTGTCTCGTTCGCGCTCGGTATCTGGTCGTGGTCGTGCTGCTCCCCCGTCTGTCGGCGGTTTTCGACGTCGTCTGTACGTTTTTGTTCGTTTGCGGCGTGCCTGCCGACGTCGTCCCGTCGCGACCTTTCAACCGAAAGTGTGGCGCCCGAAGGTTGAACGAACGTAACCCTGACCTCGGCGCTTTACGCTGAGCCGAGCGAACCGAACCTAACCTGTGGTGTGGCGAGGTGAGCTCAGCCTGTGAGCCCCTAACGTCTACGTAAGGGTAAGCTGTCCGGCTCACGCCTCACGTTTGAACGCTTTTGTAACATACGTTTGACGCTTCTTAACCTGGCACTGACCCCTTAACCTAACCTAACCTAACCTAACCTAACCTAACCTAACCTAACCTAAGCTAAGCTAAGCTAACCTAACCTCTGACGCCTGACGTGTTTGAATGCTTAACCTAAGTTTGACGCTTAACCTAACCCAAGTCCCCTTAACCTAACCCACGTCCACTTAACCTAACCTAACCTAACCTAACCTAACCTAGACGTGTAAACGTAATGTGTAACGCGTAACGTGTAAGGTCGGCTGTCGTGTGTGCTGACGGCAGATTGGGTTGGTCTGTAGATTCGGATTGCGGTTTGCCTCGGTCGAGGGGTTGGGTCGGAAGCGGCGAGGGGCGGCGGCGCCTGTTGCGCAGGCGGCGTCCGTTTGCGGCGGGCAATTGTTGAGAAACGGCTGTGAATGTTGGCGGGCGAGAGGAGGAGGACGGCGCGCGATGTGGCCCGACGGCTGCGGGCCGATCGGGAAACGGCGGGAGGGCGACGGAAGGCGATGGGGCGGCGGAGGCGCGTTTGCACGGCCGTCATCGCCGCACGCCTCGGCTTGTGTGGCTGTGGCGCCGGCCGCGCTGGCCGGGCTGCCGCGGCGACGGTGTGGGAGTTTTGCCGAAGGTTTGGCCATTGTGGCGGGTCGTCGGCTGGGGCTGTGGGGGCGGCATTTGGGCGGGGGCGGCGATTCTCGGCGGGCCGACCCAGGCTGTAGCGCGCGGTAGCTGCAGTTTGGCCGTGGTTTGCGGCGCTGCCGTGGCGACTGGTTGGCGAGTGTGGTGTGGCTGTGTGTAGCCCCATCCTCGGTGGTTTGAAAGGCGCGGGCGGTTGTGGCGCAGGTTTGGGGCTGCTCCGCACAGGCTGTCGGACGTTGGGCGGTAGCAAGCGCGGGAGGCGCGGCGCGGCGGCGCGCAGAGTGGCGGCCGCTCTCTCGGCCGTCCGCGCCCGCCCGCGACACTGGCTGGGCCTTGTGATTCTCTGCTCTGCTGCTGTGCTGTGCTTGCGTGCCTGCCGTCCCGCTCGCTCTCGCTGTGTGTTACGCGCGTCGTCGAAATGGCAGATCAGGCGGCTACGAACGAGACTGCTGCGGCACCCGCCGCCACCGGCACTGCGAAGAAGGCCAAGTCTGCGTCGTCTGCGAAGAAGCCGCGCGCCAAGCCTGCGCACCCGCGCACCTCTGAGATGGTGACGGCCGCCATCAAGAGTCTGAAGGAGCGCGGCGGGTCGTCGCTGCAGGCGATCAAGAAGTACATAGCCGCGCACTACAAGCTGGACGCGGAGAAGCTGGCGCCGTTTATCAAGAAGTACCTCAAGTCGGCCGTCGTGGCGGGCGAGCTGGTGCAGACGAAGGGGAAGGGCGCGTCCGGCTCGTTCAAGCTTGCCGGCGCCGGCGGCGGGGGGGCGGCCGAGGGCGGCAAGGCTCGTGCTGGCGGTGCCAAGAAGAAGCGCGCCGCTCCGGCCAGCAAGGAGAAGAAGGGCGCCCGTGCGGCCGGCGCAAAGAAGGCTGGTGGCGTGAAGGCGGCGACCGGTCGGAAGGCGGGCGCCGCCAAGAAGGCGTCTGCGGCGTCGGCCGCTCCCGCGGGTGCGAAGAAGGCGGCTGCGGCCAAGCCGGCCAAGGCCAAGTCGCCGTCGAAGGCGAAGAAGGCCGCCAAGGTTCCGACGAAGAAGCCGAAGGCGCCGCGCCCGAAGAAGGCGACGACGCCGTCTAAGGCGAAGGCTTCGCCCAAGAAGAAGAAGTAGAGTAGAGGAGAAAGAGATGGGAAAGGAAGGGTTTGGCGCTTGACTCCGTCGTCCCCACCCCCCGTCGTCGTCTAGTGGCGCGCAAGAGACGCGCGGCCCAAAACGGCCCTTCTCAGGGCCATCAAAGCACGTCGGGGAAGGTTTTGATTGTCGTGTTTGCGTTTGGTGTGGGTGTCTGTCTGTATGCCCGTGGGGATGCTGTTTGCGTGCCGTGGTGGTTGGATTGCGGGGGTCGGTGGCGGGTGTGGGCGGCGGTAGCGGTAAGCGGTGTTGTTGTCGTGGTTGATTGTCGCCGTGTTTGTGGCGGCGGCCGACGGTTGGTTTTCTGTCACGTTGTTTTGTTTGAATACGTTGGTTGGCTTGCCTGCGTTGGTTCTTCTCGGATGTCTGTCTTGTCGAGTCGTGTCTGGTCTTTGTTTTGTTCCTTTGTGTGTGTGTGTGTGTGTTATGTTTTGCAACGGGGGGCACGTTGAGATGTGGGAAGGAGTCGGCGGGGGATTTCGGTGGCGTGTAGAGCGAGCGAGCGCGCCTGCCTGGCCGTTGGCCGTCGGAGTGGAGTGCGGGTTTGTTTGATTTCGAAAAACGAAAGCGGCGGCCGGCCAGCCACCCGTGCGGTGTGACGTCGGCCGTTGGGTATTGTGCGCTTTGAGCGCCGGGGAGGGATGATGTGTGATTGTTGCGCGCTGCTAGCAGGCAGGCAGAGTGAGCGGGTGTGGCGGACGGACGGGAAGTGGTGGTTTTTGTTTTTGGGTTGCGGGGCGAGAGGCAGGCGACCGACAAAGTTTGCTCGCGACGGAGAGATGTTAGTGGCCCTGAAAAGGGCCGTTTTTGTTTGTGCGGTGCGGTGCGGTGCCGCGGCGCGGTTTAGGCGCGCTCGCCGCGGATGCGGCGCGCGAGCTGGATGTCCTTGGGCATGATGGTGACGCGCTTGGCGTGGATTGCGCACAGGTTGGTGTCTTCGAAGAGGCCGACGAGGTAGGCCTCGCTGGCCTCCTGCAGGGCCATGACTGCGGAGCTCTGGAAGCGCAGGTCGGTCTTGAAGTCCTGGGCGATCTCGCGCACTAGGCGCTGGAATGGCAGCTTGCGGATGAGCAGCTCTGTGCTCTTCTGGTAGCGCCTGATTTCTCGCAGGGCGACGGTGCCCGGCCTGTAGCGGTGGGGCTTCTTGACGCCGCCGGTGGCGGGCGCGCTCTTCCTCGCCGCCTTGGTGGCGAGCTGTTTGCGCGGCGCCTTTCCGCCGGTGGACTTGCGGGCCGTTTGCTTTGTGCGGGCCATAGCGGTAGCGGTAGCGGTAGCGGTAGCGGTAGCGGAGCGGCGTGCGTGGAGGTTAGGTGCGGCGCGGCGTCCGGTGCTGCCTTGACAACGGGCCCGCGCGCCTCCGTGCTGCGCTTATATGCCCTCGGTTGCGCGTGGTGGGGGGAGGGCGGGCCAGAGTCTATATAGGGGGGCGGCGGGCGCGCTGGGCGCAGACCGTAGCCGACTCTCCAGCCGCTGCAGCTGCTGTTTGTGCACGTTTTGCTTTGCCCGAGGAAGGATGACAGGCCGCGGCAAGGGAGGAAAGGGGCTCGGCAAGGGTGGCGCCAAGCGGCACCGCAAGGTGTTGCGCGACAACATCCAGGGCATCACGAAGCCCGCCATCCGCCGC
>NW_025725788.1:2500-12500 GCF_021461395.2 Schistocerca americana | reverse complement strand
TGCCGCCCACTATTCCCTTTGCTGTACGCCGAGTTTGACAATGGTGCGACGTAACTGCAGCGTGGAGGTGTGTGAGTGACGTTGAAATGAACGTGCCATTAAGGACGCATTGTTGTTGTATTGTACTGTACGTGTACGGCGACACGCACGATGATGTACCATTCGACTCTGATTTTTGATAGCCGTGTCTGACTGAGTGCGTACGACGCACGCACACCGATGTCGTCATTCAAGATGCACGCGTGTCCAGTGCAGTACAGTAAGCGCGACGCTAGACGACGACGACGACGACGGCGGCGGTCGTTTGTTTGGCGAATGTCTGTCTGTACACGTGTTTGTCTGTGTCCATCCGGTATGTATTTGTTTGTTTGAAAGTGTTTTGTGTGTCGGTGACGTGGTCCGATCCGTCGCCCGCTGAGTAACTGTCGATCGGCGCGATAGACCGGCGTCACGCAACTGAACCGAAGTCTTGGGCACACCCGTCATACTGTTGTACACCGTCGCGCTTGAGAACGGTAACGAAAGGTTGACTTTGATCGGTCGAATGTCTGGGCAGAACGTGAGGAATGAGGCAAGAGTGCAAGGAGGAAAGGACAGAGGGGGGGCAAAAGAGAGAGAGGAAGGGAAAAAGGGGAGAAACGCATTCGTAGAGCAACGGAACGTTCCCGTGTCGGAGGCGTATTGGAGCCGCACTGAAATGCGTTTAACGGCGGCGCGGCTGCCGTGGTGAACGTTACCTTTGACGGCTGCATTGGGCTTTGCCTTTGCTTTTGCTTTTGCTTTCGCTTTCGCTTTCGCTTTCCCGGATGTACGTAACGTTTGTTGATATGGTTCTGAGGAAGAGTGTATGACAGTGCCGTGCCGTCCATGTTCGTGTGCCCTCCCATTGTGTGTATGCTATTGTCTGTGTACTTGAATGATGTATGTAGGTGTTAGTGGACATGTGTTACCAGTGGGGGGAAATGGATCGTCGATAGTTGCCGTCACTCTGTCACGGTCGAGATGACGCACCCTCCGTACAGAAAGGTGTCGAGAAAGTGAGTGAGTGAGTGAGTGAGTGTGTGTGTGTGTGTGTGTGCGTCCGTGAATTGGCAGTGTTTGGAGGTGGGCGTGCCCTGCATGTGGCCCGGAAGGCTGTTCGTTTGGCGGTAGTGTTGTGTGGACAGGGGAGGGGCATGCGTAACGCTGCTGGCATGGCATTTCGGGAGATGGGAGGGGGCAAACGAGGAGCGGCGGCCAAAGACGGGACGGGGAGGGGCGCGGTGTGGGTGGCTTGCGCCTGTGCTCGGCGTTGTGGTTTGTGCAAAAGAGGAGGAGAAAAACAATGAGTTGCCAGGGAGGGGAGCGGTGTTGTGTTGTGTTGTGGTTGTCGTGGTGTAGCCGCAGACGCGGCTGTCAGTGAACGTGGCGAGACGGACGGATGCGCGGAGGGGCGGGGGCGGCGCATTTCGCCGGTGCCGTGCCTGAAAGCCGCGTGGTCGCTGTGTTGTTGGTGGCGTGGGGGCGAGGAGAGTACCGTACGGGTGTGCTTGTGCGCCGGAAATGGCACACTGCGCCTGCCCGTCTTGGAGGCTGATGGCTGTGGTGTGGAAATGGGGCGCGGTGATGTTGAAGCAGTTGAAGAACAGAAAAGAAACCAAGAAAACGGAAGGCGTGATGCGGCGGTGGTGGTGAGAGCGGGAAAAACAAAAACAAAAGAAAAAGAAAAAAAAAACAACAAAAAAAAAGAAGGAAAAACAACAAGAAACAAAAAAGAAAACAAAAAAAAAAGCCTATCAATATTAAAATGTAAATGGAAATGGAAATGGACCCAGGTATAACCTCCCTGCACAAATAGCAGAGAGTCCGATGATAATAAAAATGTGCCAGAATGTTAACGTCCCTACAAAACAAAGCCAACGATAATATTAATGAAAGAATGAACCGTATGTAACATTGCAACAGACATAATGAAACCTGATAAATTGTATAAGGGCAGCAGCGTTGACCTTTGGCCCTGTATTCAGAATAAAAAGAGAGCCAAAGATCGTTACCCCAATGAAAAAGACACTGAAACACGTATGTAACATAGCAGCGATGGCGAGGCATTGTAGCATCTGTGACCAGAGAGTTTGCGCTGGACTGCGCGAGTGTTGCGAGCGGTTCTCAGCCAGCCAGCCAGCCAGCCAGCCAGCCAGCCAGCCAGCCAGCCAGTCAGTCAGTCGGTCGGTCGGTCGTTGCGAGTCTGTAGCTCTGTGTAGTTGAGGGCTGTACTCTGTCAGTAGTCGTCGCGTGCAGTACGCTAATAGTCGTCATGCAGAGCGGTCGGTCAGTAGTAGCAGCTGAGGGCGGTTGTGTGATGTAGGCGGTCGGCAACACTGGTCAAGATGGTGAATAAGGTATACTGTTAATTAATATAATCATTAGATAATGAAAAATTTTATTTATTGTAATTATTCTCCAACAAGTTCCCCAATAATAATGTTTATTTGAAAAGCATTTTTCAAACATTGAAGTTTTTATTGAACTAAAGAGTTCGTTGCACTTCACATTTCATTCCACTTCTTTGAAGAAAAATGTCACTAAAATCACAAAAAAAGAGAATATTATTATTTGCAATGCAGTTCCTCCAAGCGCTGCGCAACAACAAGAGCAGAAATGTGACATCCATTTATTCGGAGGTAAGACTTTAATTCTGATTGTTTTGCACAGGGCCAAAGACCGATATTTCGGTTTAATTGAAGTTTCTTGTCACTGAACGGACTTTAAATGTTGTGAAGAATGTATATTTGAGTGAGATTGCGAATTTCACATTTTTGTTGCCATTTTCAATACCTCTCATTGTGGGCGAGGTTACAATTAGCGCAATGTCCATTAGCATCCGTAAATAACATTGTCCATTATTTTAAATTTTGCGGGGAGGGTACAAGACACAAAAAAAACAAAAAATTGCATTTATATCCGCTCCTCAATTGTAGATACCCCTTACACAGCTGTGTGCAATGAATGAGTGCTGGCTGGTAATTAATTGCACTCCTTGGAGGGAAATGCCATAGGAAGTAGTCTTTAAAAAGTGAATGTTTTTCGTTAAAAGACAAAAGTTACTTTAGAAAAAAGTAATAGTGGGGCTTTTGTTTGTTGTTGAACAAAATAAGTACAATGAACATACGTTATCAGATTTGCGCAATGCAGCTTCACACTACCTTTTGATTATAACACAATATACTATGCATCGTCCCGAACCGTGACCAGAGTCGCGAGACGAGCAGAGCACGCCGCCGACGCCCGCTCAGTACAACCGTCCACCCGCCACTACTGTCGACCGACGACTACCTCTCCCGACTCGCGCTACAATATATGTATAACAACTGTTCCTGGCGACCCGGTGCGTGCCACTACTGTCGTCTGGCGCGGTCCAAGCGCCGACTAGCAACGATAAATAACTCTCTGGTCAGACAGAGATGCTGTCATGCCTCGCCATCGCTCTGGTAATGAATACATACGTGTTGCAGCGTGCGTACCACCGGAACACGCAGTGGCGGAGCCAAAGACTGTGTTGTCGAGGTCGAGTGCGAGCGGGAAGAGAGGCAGCGTCGGCACGGAGATGCAAGCGAGCGCGAGACGCACGGGGGCTGCGGCGTGGCGCGTTTGCGGTCGGCGCCTTTGGTGGCAACGGCCGGGACAAGCAGCGGTGTATGGTGTGGTGCGGGGCGGACAGGGGCGGAGGCGGCGCGACGACGGCATGGGGGCGAAAACGGGACGGGGGACGGGGGACGGCGGATGTTGAGAGGCGTCACGCGCGGACAGGACACAGACACAGAGACACACAGATTGGAAAGGGAGGGTGCGCGGTAGTAGTTGGGAATGTGCGTACCGTGCGGGATGGGAGTGGGCGAGGAACACGGTCGTGGCCCCTGTTTTGGGTGCGTGTGATGACGTCGGTGTGTTGTGGGAAGGGAAGGTGCTGTGGCGGCGGCGCGTAATGGGCGTAGGCCGAAAAGAGAAAGGAACGTGGGCGGCAGTGTGTTGGCAAGCGTCGGTTCGACTGCGACGTTGATGGGCAGGGCAGGGCAGGGCAGGGCAAGGTTAATGGTGGTAGGAGTAGGCGTGTGGGCGCAAAAAGTCTGCCGCTGCAGGCGGTGCCGTAACCGCCATGGCGGGAAGGAGAGAGGGCCAAAGAAAGAAAGAAAGAAAGAAAAAAAAAAAAAAAAAAAGGAGGGAGGGGGGGGGGGGGGGGGGGCGAAAGTGGAGAGGCGGTGGTGTGAGAAGGGCGGGGGCGGATGGAAGGCAGGAAGGACAAGAGGCGAGGCGACGGCTTGCTTTGTGTATCGGTCGGTCTCTGGCTATGCTTCGTTTTCTGCAGCAGGGTCGGTGCGCGGCGTGGCTCGCGGCAGTGGGAACGCCTGGTGGCTGGACGGCCAGCAATGCGGTTGGATGGGCGGCCACAGCACCGCACCTGTGCCCGAGGAGGAGACGCTGGCGGCGGGCCCTGAGGTGAGGCCGGCTCGGCTGGGGCTGTGGATGTGTAGGGGTGCGCCGCTGCTGCAACAACGAGTAAAACGCGAGAAGAAGGGATGGCGGTAGAGAGAGAGAGAAAAAAAAAAAGGTCGTGTTGTGTTGATGCGCAGGCAGACGCGTACAGAGAGACGAGCCCGGTCTGCAGCAGGGTGTGGCCGTGCCGAGTGCAGAGCAGCGGCGGCTCGGTTCGGTTCGGCCCGGCCCGGCGGGCCGCGCTGTTGTCGCGGACGTGAGCGCCCCCTGGCGGGTGGCCGGAGGCGGCGCGGCGTGTTGGACGTGTGGCTGGTGGCAGTGCACAATTTGCGAGTGGCTGGCGGTGTGGTGTGGCGGTTGGCGCGTCGGGCGGCGGAGAGGTATGTGTTGCGGGCGCCCTTTGCTGCGCTGCGTCGTTGCGTGTGCCGTACAGGGCGGGCGCTTGTCGACTGTGTGGGCGGTGTGGCGAATTGGCGTGAAACGGCTGCCGAGAGGTGTGTGGTAGCGAGCCGGTCGGTGTCAGTGCGAAGGGGAATGTGCGTGCGTTTGGCGGTTTCGGTGTGCTTTTTGCGGCGTGAGAGTGGGAATTAGTGGGGCCGGCTGTTGTGTTGGTTCCTTGTGTCTTGTGTCGCGTAGCTTGATGGCAACGTGGAAGGACGCCGGTTTCGTTTCGAGCCTTGCGTGTGGTTGTCGACGTTGACTGGTTGGCGTGTGCCGATGCACGTGCATGTGTGGGTCGCGAGTGCGTTTTTGGCTGGCTGTGTGTGTGTGTGTGTGTGTGTGTGTTTTGGGGGGGGGGGAAGGGGGAGGCGGTGGTGAAAGTTGCAGTCGTTGCCACGGGCGTCGTCGGGTGGGGCTGGGGCTGTGCGTCGTGGCGGAAAGGTGGTAGGTTGCGGGAAGCGAGCCCGTCGTTGACGGTGTCGCGTGAGTTGTGAATCGAGTGGGGCGCGGGGCGCGGGACAGGAGCAGCGTGCCGCTGCGTCGTGGTCGTCAGCAGAGGCTGTGCGTGTGCTTGTCCTTTTTGTGGGCGGTTCGTGCGAGGCGTTTTTGTTTTGTGTTGCCCTGCCCTAGTTGTTAGTTTATTTTGTTTGTGTTTGTTATTTTGAGACGACGACTGGTTGGTGGCGTGCGCGCGAAGTGGCGGTGTGCGCTTCCCCCGTGTCGTTTGTGTTGTTTTGTTTTTTTGTTTTTTTTTTTTTGCACTGGGCCCCGGGGGGGGTGGGTGGGTGCGTGTGTGTCGATTGCCGGCTGGCGAAAGGTGCGCCATCGGCGGGGTGGGTCGCCGGCACAAGTAGAGGCGGCGGCGTTGTTGCTGTTGTTGTGTGGTGTTTGTTTTGTTCGGCTGTGTCGGCGAGCTGTGTTGCGGTGCGTGTGAATGGTGGTGCAGAAGTGGTGGCGTTGGGGCTGCGACTGCGACTGCGACGGCGGCGAGCCGCGGGCGCGCATGATAGTGATGTTGTGAACAGCGGCTGTGTACGGTAGTGGTGTTGTTGTAGCACGACGTGCATCCGGGCCGGCGCGGAAAGCGCAGTTGCGGGCGGTTGCCCTTCGGTGCCAGCCATGTCGCGTGAGCGGCGGGTTGCTCTGGTGTCGACACGTGGTGCTCTGGGTTGTTGTGTGGTGCCCTTTGGCCGGTGGGGGTGGTTCGCGTGTGTCTCGTTCGCGCTCGGTATCTGGTCGTGGTCGTGCTGCTCCCCCGTCTGTCGGCGGTTTTCGACGTCGTCTGTACGTTTTTGTTCGTTTGCGGCGTGCCTGCCGACGTCGTCCCGTCGCGACCTTTCAACCGAAAGTGTGGCGCCCGAAGGTTGAACGAACGTAACCCTGACCTCGGCGCTTTACGCTGAGCCGAGCGAACCGAACCTAACCTGTGGTGTGGCGAGGTGAGCTCAGCCTGTGAGCCCCTAACGTCTACGTAAGGGTAAGCTGTCCGGCTCACGCCTCACGTTTGAACGCTTTTGTAACATACGTTTGACGCTTCTTAACCTGGCACTGACCCCTTAACCTAACCTAACCTAACCTAACCTAACCTAACCTAACCTAACCTAAGCTAAGCTAAGCTAACCTAACCTCTGACGCCTGACGTGTTTGAATGCTTAACCTAAGTTTGACGCTTAACCTAACCCAAGTCCCCTTAACCTAACCCACGTCCACTTAACCTAACCTAACCTAACCTAACCTAACCTAGACGTGTAAACGTAATGTGTAACGCGTAACGTGTAAGGTCGGCTGTCGTGTGTGCTGACGGCAGATTGGGTTGGTCTGTAGATTCGGATTGCGGTTTGCCTCGGTCGAGGGGTTGGGTCGGAAGCGGCGAGGGGCGGCGGCGCCTGTTGCGCAGGCGGCGTCCGTTTGCGGCGGGCAATTGTTGAGAAACGGCTGTGAATGTTGGCGGGCGAGAGGAGGAGGACGGCGCGCGATGTGGCCCGACGGCTGCGGGCCGATCGGGAAACGGCGGGAGGGCGACGGAAGGCGATGGGGCGGCGGAGGCGCGTTTGCACGGCCGTCATCGCCGCACGCCTCGGCTTGTGTGGCTGTGGCGCCGGCCGCGCTGGCCGGGCTGCCGCGGCGACGGTGTGGGAGTTTTGCCGAAGGTTTGGCCATTGTGGCGGGTCGTCGGCTGGGGCTGTGGGGGCGGCATTTGGGCGGGGGCGGCGATTCTCGGCGGGCCGACCCAGGCTGTAGCGCGCGGTAGCTGCAGTTTGGCCGTGGTTTGCGGCGCTGCCGTGGCGACTGGTTGGCGAGTGTGGTGTGGCTGTGTGTAGCCCCATCCTCGGTGGTTTGAAAGGCGCGGGCGGTTGTGGCGCAGGTTTGGGGCTGCTCCGCACAGGCTGTCGGACGTTGGGCGGTAGCAAGCGCGGGAGGCGCGGCGCGGCGGCGCGCAGAGTGGCGGCCGCTCTCTCGGCCGTCCGCGCCCGCCCGCGACACTGGCTGGGCCTTGTGATTCTCTGCTCTGCTGCTGTGCTGTGCTTGCGTGCCTGCCGTCCCGCTCGCTCTCGCTGTGTGTTACGCGCGTCGTCGAAATGGCAGATCAGGCGGCTACGAACGAGACTGCTGCGGCACCCGCCGCCACCGGCACTGCGAAGAAGGCCAAGTCTGCGTCGTCTGCGAAGAAGCCGCGCGCCAAGCCTGCGCACCCGCGCACCTCTGAGATGGTGACGGCCGCCATCAAGAGTCTGAAGGAGCGCGGCGGGTCGTCGCTGCAGGCGATCAAGAAGTACATAGCCGCGCACTACAAGCTGGACGCGGAGAAGCTGGCGCCGTTTATCAAGAAGTACCTCAAGTCGGCCGTCGTGGCGGGCGAGCTGGTGCAGACGAAGGGGAAGGGCGCGTCCGGCTCGTTCAAGCTTGCCGGCGCCGGCGGCGGGGGGGCGGCCGAGGGCGGCAAGGCTCGTGCTGGCGGTGCCAAGAAGAAGCGCGCCGCTCCGGCCAGCAAGGAGAAGAAGGGCGCCCGTGCGGCCGGCGCAAAGAAGGCTGGTGGCGTGAAGGCGGCGACCGGTCGGAAGGCGGGCGCCGCCAAGAAGGCGTCTGCGGCGTCGGCCGCTCCCGCGGGTGCGAAGAAGGCGGCTGCGGCCAAGCCGGCCAAGGCCAAGTCGCCGTCGAAGGCGAAGAAGGCCGCCAAGGTTCCGACGAAGAAGCCGAAGGCGCCGCGCCCGAAGAAGGCGACGACGCCGTCTAAGGCGAAGGCTTCGCCCAAGAAGAAGAAGTAGAGTAGAGGAGAAAGAGATGGGAAAGGAAGGGTTTGGCGCTTGACTCCGTCGTCCCCACCCCCCGTCGTCGTCTAGTGGCGCGCAAGAGACGCGCGGCCCAAAACGGCCCTTCTCAGGGCCATCAAAGCACGTCGGGGAAGGTTTTGATTGTCGTGTTTGCGTTTGGTGTGGGTGTCTGTCTGTATGCCCGTGGGGATGCTGTTTGCGTGCCGTGGTGGTTGGATTGCGGGGGTCGGTGGCGGGTGTGGGCGGCGGTAGCGGTAAGCGGTGTTGTTGTCGTGGTTGATTGTCGCCGTGTTTGTGGCGGCGGCCGACGGTTGGTTTTCTGTCACGTTGTTTTGTTTGAATACGTTGGTTGGCTTGCCTGCGTTGGTTCTTCTCGGATGTCTGTCTTGTCGAGTCGTGTCTGGTCTTTGTTTTGTTCCTTTGTGTGTGTGTGTGTGTGTTATGTTTTGCAACGGGGGGCACGTTGAGATGTGGGAAGGAGTCGGCGGGGGATTTCGGTGGCGTGTAGAGCGAGCGAGCGCGCCTGCCTGGCCGTTGGCCGTCGGAGTGGAGTGCGGGTTTGTTTGATTTCGAAAAACGAAAGCGGCGGCCGGCCAGCCACCCGTGCGGTGTGACGTCGGCCGTTGGGTATTGTGCGCTTTGAGCGCCGGGGAGGGATGATGTGTGATTGTTGCGCGCTGCTAGCAGGCAGGCAGAGTGAGCGGGTGTGGCGGACGGACGGGAAGTGGTGGTTTTTGTTTTTGGGTTGCGGGGCGAGAGGCAGGCGACCGACAAAGTTTGCTCGCGACGGAGAGATGTTAGTGGCCCTGAAAAGGGCCGTTTTTGTTTGTGCGGTGCGGTGCGGTGCCGCGGCGCGGTTTAGGCGCGCTCGCCGCGGATGCGGCGCGCGAGCTGGATGTCCTTGGGCATGATGGTGACGCGCTTGGCGTGGATTGCGCACAGGTTGGTGTCTTCGAAGAGGCCGACGAGGTAGGCCTCGCTGGCCTCCTGCAGGGCCATGACTGCGGAGCTCTGGAAGCGCAGGTCGGTCTTGAAGTCCTGGGCGATCTCGCGCACTAGGCGCTGGAATGGCAGCTTGCGGATGAGCAGCTCTGTGCTCTTCTGGTAGCGCCTGATTTCTCGCAGGGCGACGGTGCCCGGCCTGTAGCGGTGGGGCTTCTTGACGCCGCCGGTGGCGGGCGCGCTCTTCCTCGCCGCCTTGGTGGCGAGCTGTTTGCGCGGCGCCTTTCCGCCGGTGGACTTGCGGGCCGTTTGCTTTGTGCGGGCCATAGCGGTAGCGGTAGCGGTAGCGGTAGCGGTAGCGGAGCGGCGTGCGTGGAGGTTAGGTGCGGCGCGGCGTCCGGTGCTGCCTTGACAACGGGCCCGCGCGCCTCCGTGCTGCGCTTATATGCCCTCGGTTGCGCGTGGTGGGGGGAGGGCGGGCCAGAGTCTATATAGGGGGGCGGCGGGCGCGCTGGGCGCAGACCGTAGCCGACTCTCCAGCCGCTGCAGCTGCTGTTTGTGCACGTTTTGCTTTGCCCGAGGAAGGATGACAGGCCGCGGCAAGGGAGGAAAGGGGCTCGGCAAGGGTGGCGCCAAGCGGCACCGCAAGGTGTTGCGCGACAACATCCAGGGCATCACGAAGCCCGCCATCCGCCGCCTGGCTCGCAGGGGCGGCGTGAAGCGCATCTCTGGTCTGATCTACGAGGAGACCCGCGGGGTGCTGAAGGTGTTCCTGGAGAACGTGATCCGCGACGCGGTGACGTACACTGAGCACGCCAAGCGCAAGACTGTGACGGCCATGGACGTGGTGTACGCCCTGAAGAGGCAGGGGCGCA
>NW_025725787.1:0-22325 GCF_021461395.2 Schistocerca americana | reverse complement strand
CAGACAGACAGACACACACCCACACCAAACGCAACACGACAATCAAAACCTTCCCCGACGTGCTTTGATGGCCCTGAGAAGGGCCGTTTTGGGCCGCGCGTCTCTTGCGCGCCACTAGACGACGACGGGCGGTGGGGGACGACGGAGTCAAGCGCCAAACCCTTCCTTTCCCATCTCTTTCTCCTCTACTCTACTTCTTCTTCTTGGGCGAAGCCTTCGCCTTAGACGGCGTCGTCGCCTTCTTCGGGCGCGGCGCCTTCGGCTTCTTCGTCGGAACCTTGGCGGCCTTCTTCGCCTTCGACGGCGACTTGGCCTTGGCCGGCTTGGCCGCAGCCGCCTTCTTCGCACCCGCGGGAGCGGCCGACGCCGCAGACGCCTTCTTGGCGGCGCCCGCCTTCCGACCGGTCGCCGCCTTCACGCCACCAGCCTTCTTTGCGCCGGCCGCACGGGCGCCCTTCTTCTCCTTGCTGGCCGGAGCGGCGCGCTTCTTCTTGGCACCGCCAGCACGAGCCTTGCCGCCCTCGGCCGCCCCCCCGCCGCCGGCGCCGGCAAGCTTGAACGAGCCGGACGCGCCCTTCCCCTTCGTCTGCACCAGCTCGCCCGCCACGACGGCCGACTTGAGGTACTTCTTGATAAACGGCGCCAGCTTCTCCGCGTCCAGCTTGTAGTGCGCGGCTATGTACTTCTTGATCGCCTGCAGCGACGACCCGCCGCGCTCCTTCAGACTCTTGATGGCGGCCGTCACCATCTCAGAGGTGCGCGGGGTGCGCAGGCTTGGCGCGCGGCTTCTTCGCAGACGACGCAGACTTGGCCTTCTTCGTAGTGCCGGTGGCGGCGGGTGCCGCAGCAGTCTCGTTCGTAGCCGCCTGATCTGCCATTTCGACGACGCGCCTAACACACAGCGAGAGCGAGAGCGAGAGCGAGCGGGACGGCAGGCACGCAAGCACAGCACAGCAGAGCAGAGAATCACAAGGGCCCAGCCAGTGTCGCGGGCGGGCGCGGACGGCCGAGAGAGCGGCCGCCACTCTGCGCGCCGCCGCGCCGCGCCTCCCGCGCTTGCTACCGCCCAACGTCCGACAGCCTGTGCGGAGCAGCCCCAAACCTGCGCCACAACCGCCCGCGCCTTTCAAACCACCGAGGATGGGGCTACACACAGCCACACCACAGTCGCCAACCAGTCGCCACGGCAGCGCCGCAAACCACGGCCAAACTGCAGCTACCGCGCGCTACAGCCTGGGTCGGCCCGCCGAGAATCGCCGCCCCCGCCCAAATGCCGCCCCCACAGCCCCAGCCGACGACCCGCCACAATGGCCAAACCTTCGGCAAAACTCCCACACCGTCGCCGCGGCAGCCCGGCCAGCGCGGCCGGCGCCACAGCCACACAAGCCGAGGCGTGCGGCGATGACGGCCGTGCAAACGCGCCTCCGCCGCCCCATCGCCTTCCGTCGCCCTCCCGCCGTTTCCCGATCGGCCCGCAGCCGTCGGGCCACATCGCGCGCCGTCCTCCTCCTCTCGCCCGCCAACATTCACAGCCGTTTCTCAACAATTGCCCGCCGCAAACGGACGCCGCCTGCGCAACAGGCGCCGCCGCCCCTCGCCGCTTCCGACCCAACCCCTCGACCGAGGCAAACCGCAATCCGAATCTACAGACCAACCCAATCTGCCGTCAGCACACACGACAGCCGACCTTACACGTTACGCGTTACACATTACGTGTACACGTCTAGGTTAGGTTAGGTTAGGTTAGGTGGACGTGGGTTAGGTTAAGGGGACTTGGGTTAGGTTAAGCGTCAAACTTAGGTTAAGCATTCAAACACGTCAGGCGTCAGAGGTTAGGTTAGGTTAGGTTAGGTTAGGTTAGGTTAGGTTCGGTTAGGTTACACGTTAGGTTAAGGGGTCAGTGCTAGGTTAAGAAGCGTCAAACGTAGGTTCAAAAAGCGTTCAAACGTGAGGCGTGAGCCGGACAGCTTACCTTTACGTAGACGTTAGGGGCTCCACAGGCTGAGCTCACCTCGCCACACCACAGGTTAGGTTCGGTTCGCTCGGCTCAGCGTAAAGCGCCGAGGTCAGGGTTACGTTCGTTCACCTTCGGGCGCCACACTTTCGGTTGAAAGGTCGCGACGGGACGACGTCGGCAGGCACGCCGCAAACGAACAAAAACGTACAGACGACGTCGAAAACCGCCGACAGACGGGGGAGCAGCACGACCACGACCAGATACCGAGCGCGAACGAGACACACGCGAACCACCCCCACCGGCCAAAGGGCACCACACGACAACCCAGAGCACCACGTGTCGACACCAGAGCAACCCGCCGCTCACGCGACATGGCTGGCACCGAAGGGCAACCGCCCGCAACTGCGCTTTCCGCGCCGGCCCGGATGCACGTCGTGCTACAACAACACCACTACCGTACACAGCCGCTGTTCACAACATCACTATCAATGGCGCGCCCGCGGCTCGCCGCCGTCGCAGTCGCAGCCCCAACGCCAGCACTTTTGCACCACCATTCACACGCACCGCACCACAGCTCGCCGACACAGCCGAACAAAACAAACACCACACAACAACAACAGCAACAACGCCGCCGCCTCTACTTGTGCCGGCGACCCACCCCGCCGATGGCGCACCTTTCCTTTCGCCAGCCGGCAATCGACACACACGCACCCACCCCCCCCCCCCCCGGGGCCCAGTGCAAAAAACAAAAACAAACAAAAAAAAACACAAACGACACGGGAAGCGCACACCGCCGCTTCGCGCGCACGCCACCAACCAGTCGTCGCCTCACAATAACAAACACAAACAAAATAAACTAACAACTAGGGCAACACAAAACAAAAACGCCTCGCACGAACCGCCCACAAAAAGGACAAGCACACGCACAGCCTCTGCTGACGACCACGACGCAGCGGCACGCTGCTCCTGTCCCGCGCCCCGCGCCCCACTCGATTCACAACTCACGCGACACCGTCAACGACGGGCTCGCTTACGCGCAACCTACCACCTTTCCGCCAACGACGCACAGCCCCAGCCCCACCCGACGACGCCCGTGGCAACGACTGCACTTTCACCACCGCCTCCCCCTTCCCCCCCCAAAACACACACACACACACACACACACACACACAGAGCCAGCCAAAAACGCACTCGCGACCCACACATGCACGTGCATCGCCACACGCCAACCAGTCAACGTCGACAACCACACGCACGGCTCGAAACGAAACCGGCGTCCTTCCACGTTGCCATCAAGCTACGCGACACAAGACACAAGGAACCAACACAACAGCCGGCCCCACTAATTCCCACTCTCACGCCGCAAAAAGCACACCGAAACCGCCAAACGCACGCACATTCCCCTTCGCACTGACACCGACCGGCTCGCTACCACACACCTCTCGGCAGCCGTTTCACGCCAATTCGCCACACCGGCCCCACAGTCGACAAGCGCCCGCCCTGTACGGCACACGCAACGACGCAGCGCAGCAAAGGGCGCCCGCAACACATACCTCTCCTCCTCCCTCTCTCTCTCCGCCGCCCGACGCGCCAACCGCCACACCACACCGCCAGCCACTCGCAAATTGTGCACTGCCACCAGCCACACGTCCAACACGCCGCGCCGCCTCCGGCCACCCGCCAGGGGGCGCTCACGTCCGCGACAACAGCGCGGCCCGCCGGGCCGGGCCGAACCGAACCGAGCCGCCGCTGCTCTGCACTCGGCACGGCCACACCCTGCTGCAGACCGGGCTCGTCTCTCTGTACGCGTCTGCCTGCGCATCAACACAACACGACCTTTTTTTTTTTTTTTTTTTTTTTCCTCTCTACCGCCATCCCTTCTTCTCGCGTTTTACTCGTTGTTGCAGCAGCGGCGCACACCTACACATCCACAGCCCCAGCCCCAGCCCCAGCCGAGCCGGCCTCACCTCAGGGCCCGCCGCCAGCGTCTCCTCCTCGGGCACAGGTGCGGTGCTGTGGCCGCCCATCCAACCGCATTGCTGGCCGTCCAGCCGCCAGGCGTTCCCACTGCCGCGAGCCACGCCGCGCACCGACCCTGCTGCAGAAAACGAAGCATAGCCAGAGACCGACCGATACACAAAGCAAGCCGTCGCCTCGCCTCTTGTCCTTCCTGCCTTCCTTCCGCCCCCGCCCTTCTCACACCACCGCCTCTCCACTTTCGCCCCCCCCCCCCCCCCTCCTTCTTTTTTTTTTTTTTGTTTTCTTCTTTCTTTCTTTCTTTCTTTCTTTCTTTCTTTCTTTCTTTCTTTGGCCCTCTCTCCTTCCCGCCATGGCGGTTACGGCACCGCCTGCAGCGGCAGATTTTTTTGCGCCCACACGCCTACTCCTACCACCATTAACCTTGCCCTGCCCTGCCCATCAACGTCGCAGTCGAACCGACGCTTGCCAACACACTGCCGACGTTCCTTTCTCTTTTCGGCCTACGCCCATTACGCGCCGCCGCCACAGCACCTTCCCTTCCCACAACACACCGACGTCATCACACGCACCCAAAACAGGGGCCACGACCGTGTTCCTCGCCCACTCCCATCCCGCACGGTACGCACATTCCCAACTATTACCGCGCACCCTCCCTTTCCAATCTGTGTGTCTCTGTGTCTGCGTCCTGTCCGCGCGTGACGCCTCTCAACATCCGCCGTCCCCCGTCCCCCGTCCCGTTTTCGCCCCCATGCCGTCGTCGCGCCGCCTCCTCCCCGTCCACCGCCGCCCCTGTCCGCCCCGCACCACACCATACACCGCTGCTTGTCCCGGCCGTTGCCACCAAAGGCGCCGACCGCAAACGCGCCACGCCGCAGCCCCCGTGCGTCTCGCGCTCGCTTGCATCTCCGTGCCGACGCTGCCTCTCTTCCCGCTCGCACTCGACCTCGACAACACAGTCTTTGGCTCCGCCACTGCGTGTTCCGGTGGTACGCACGCTGCAACACGTATGTATTCATTACCAGAGCGATGGCGAGGCATGACAGCATCTCTGTCTGACCAGAGAGTTATTTATCGTTGCTAGTCGGCGCTTGGACCGCGCCAGACGACAGTAGTGGCACGCACCGGGTCGCCAGGAACAGTTGTTATATATATTGTAGCGCGAGTCGGGAGAGGTAGTAGTCGGTCGACAGTAGTAGCGGGTGGACGGTTGTACTGAGCGGGCGTCGGCGGCGTGCTCTGCTCGTCTCGCGACTCTGGTCACGGTTCGGGACGATGTATAGTATATTGTGTTATAATCAAAAGGTAGTGTGAAGCTGCATTTTGCGCAAATCTGATAACGTATGTTCATTGTACTTATTTTGTTCAACAACAAAAGCCCCACTATTACTTTTTTCTAACGTAACTTTTGTCTTTTAACGAAAAACATTCACTTTTTAAAGACTACTTCCTATGGCATTTCCCTCCAAGGAGTGCAATTAATTACCAGCCAGCACTCATTCATTGCACACAGCTGTGTAAGGGGTATCTACAATTGAGGAGCGGATACAAATGCAATTTTTTTTTGTTTTTTTTTTGTGTGTTGTAACCTCCCCGCAAAATTTAAAATAATGGACAATGTTATTTACGGATGCTAATGGACATTGCGCTAATTGTAACCTCGCCCACAATGAGAGGTATTGAAAATGGCAACAAACATGTGAATTTCGCAATCTGACTCAAATATAAATTCTTCACAACATTTAAAGTCCGTTCAGTGACAAGAAACTTCGATTAAACCGAACTATCGGTCTTTGGCCCTGTGCAAAACAATCAGAATTAAAAGTCTTACCTCGGAATAAATGGATGTCACAACATTTCTGCTCTTGTTTGTTGCGCAGCGCTTGGAGGAACTGCATTGCAAATAATAATATTCTCTTTTTGTTGTGATTTTAGTGCAATCTTTCTTCAAAGACGTGGAATGAAATGTGAAGTGCAACGAACTCTTTAGTTCAATAAACAATTAAATGTTTGAAAAATGCTTTTGAAATAAAAATTAGTATTGGGGAACTTGTTGGAGAATAATTACAATAAATAAAATTGTTCATTATCTAATGATTATATTAATTAACAGTATACCTTATTCACCATCTTGACCAGTGTTGCCGACCGCCTACATCACACAACCGCACTCGGCTGCTACTACTGACCGACCGCTCTGCATGACGACTATTAGCGTACTGCACGCGACGACTACTGACAGAGTACAGCCCTCAACTAGACAGACCTACAGACTCGCAACGACTGACTGACTGACTGACTGACTGACTGAGAACCGCTCGCAACACTCGCGCGGTCCAGCGCAAACTCTCTGGTCACAGACGCTACAATGTCTCGCCATCGCTGCTATGTTACATACGTGTTTCAGTGTCTTTTTCATTGGGGTAACGATCTTTGGCTCTTTTTATTCTGGATACAGGGCCAAAGGTCAACGCTGCTGCCCTTATACAATTTATCAGGTTTCATTATGTCTGTTGCAATGTTACATACGGTTCATTCTTTCATTCATATTATCGTTGGGTTTGTTTTGTAGGGACGTTAACATTCTGGCACATTTTTATTATCATCGGACCCTCTGCTACTTGTGCAGGGAGGTTATACCTGGGTCCATTTCCATTTCCATTTACATTCTAATATTGATAGACCTTTTGTTTTCTTTTTTGTTTCTTGTTGTTTTTCCTTCTTTTTTTTTGTTTTGTTTTTCCCGCTCTCACCACCACCACCACCGCCGCATCACGCCTTCCGTTTTCTTGGTTTCTTTTCTGTTCTTCAACTGCTTCAACATCACCGCGCCCCATTTCCACACCACAGCCATCAGCCTCCAAGACGGGCAGGCGCAGTGTGCCATTTCCGGCGCACAAGCACACCCGTACGGTACTCTCCTCGCCCCCACGCCACCAACAACACAGCGACCACGCGGCTTTCAGGCACGGCACGGCACCGGCGAAATGCGCCGCCCCCGCCCCTCCGCGCATCCGTCCGTCTCGCCACGTTCACTGACAGCCGCGTCTGCGGCTACACCACGACAACCACAACACAACACCGCTCCCCTCCCTGGCAACTCATTGTTTTTCTCCTCCTCTTTTGCACAAACCACAACGCCGAGCACAGGCGCAAGCCACCCACACCGCGCCCCTCCCCGTCCCGCCTCTCTTTGGCCGCCGCTCCTCGTTTGCCCCCTCCCATCTCCCGAAATGCCATGCCATGCCAGCAGCGTTACGCATGCCCCTCCCCTGTCCACACAACACTACCGCCAAACGAACAGCCTTCCGGGCCACATGCAGGGCACGCCCACCTCCAAACACTGCCAATTCACGGACGCACACACTCACTTTCTCGACACCTTTCTGTACGGAGGGTGCGTCATCTCGACCGTGACAGAGTGACGGCAACTATCGACGATCCATTTCCCCCCACTGGTAAAACATGTCCACTAACACCTACATACATCATTCAAGTACACAGACAATAGCATACACACAATGGGAGGGCACACGAACATGGACGGCACGGCACTGTCATACACTCTTCCTCAGAACCATATCAACAAACGTTACGTACATCCGGGAAAGCGAAAGCGAAAGCAAAGGCAAAGCCCAATGCAGCCGTCAAAGGTAACGTTCACCACGGCAGACACTTGCAGCCGCGCCGCCGTTAAACGCATTTTCAGTGCGGCTCCAATACGCCTCCGACACGGGAACGTTCCGTTGCTCTACGAATGCGTTTCTCCCCTTTTTCCCTTCCTCTCTCTTTTGCCCCCCCTCCTTGCACTCTTGCCTCATTCCTCACGTTCTGCCCAGACATTCGACCGATCAAAGTCAACCCTTCGTTACCGTTCTCAGCGCGACGGTGTACAACAGTATGACGGGTGTGCCCAAGACTTCGGTTCAGTTGCGTGACGCCGGTCTATCGCGCCGATCGACAGTTACTCAGGGGGCGACGGATCGGACCACGTCACCGACACACAAAACACTTTCAAACAAACAAATACATACCGGATGGACACAGACAAACACGTGTACAGACATTCGCCAAACAAACGACCGCCGCCGCCGCCGCCGTCGTCGTCTAGCGTCGCGCTTACTGTACTGCACTGGACACGCGTGCATCTTGAATGACGACATCGGTGTGCGTGCGTCGTACGCAATCAGTCAGACACGGCTATCAGAAATCAGAGTCGAATGGTACATCATCGTGCGTGTCGCCGTACACGTACAGTACAATACAACAACAATGCGTCTTAATGGCACGTTCATTTCAACGTCACTCACACACCTCCACGCTGCAGTTACGTCGCACCATTGTCAAAAACTCGGCGTACAGCAAAGGGAATAGTGGGCGGCAAAAAACAAACCAAACAACAAAAAACATTTCACATTTCACCCTCGCCATGTATGATGTGCAAAAAAAAAACAAACCCGCAAACGGCCGTCGTTACGGTGACACAAAAGTCGCCGATCGCACTGTCCCCCCCTCGCAGACAGGTAACACACACACACACACACACCCCAACACCAATGGGTCAAAACCACTCCAACGAGGCGTGCCACCATTCCACGCCACGGCGACCAACCTCGTGGCCGTACCCCGCAACACGCTTTGACGCGCCCCCCCACCCACAATCAAAATGCACACATACATCACAGCCGTCCACACAAACAACAACAACAACAATTCCGCCCTTCCCGCAAAAGGCAAGTTGGTGGCCCTGAAAAGGGCCGTTTTGCCGCTCTCGCAACGGAGGAGCCTTCTCCATCCTTCCTTCCATTCCAGAGCCACCTCCTTACTTGGAGCTCGTGTACTTGGTCACCGCCTTCGTGCCCTCGCTCACGGCGTGCTTGGCCAGCTCGCCAGGCAGCAACAGCCGCACAGCGGTCTGGATCTCGCGGGACGTGATGGTCGAGCGCTTGTTGTAGTGCGCCAGGCGAGAAGCCTCGGCCGCAATGCGCTCGAAAATGTCGTTCACGAAGCTGTTCATGATGCTCATCGCCTTCGACGAGATGCCCGTGTCAGGGTGCACCTGCTTCAGCACCTTGTAGATGTAGATGGCATAGCTCTCCTTCCTCTTGCGCTTCTTCTTCTTGTCGCCCTTCGAAATGTTCTTCTGCGCCTTGCCAGCCTTCTTGGCGGCCTTCCCGCTAGTCTTGGGCGGCATCTCGAACCAACGTACGGCAGCAGCAACACCAGTAGCAAGCGCTCCGCTCTAGTCAGCGTCTCCCCACACAGTGGCACCCGCCGCCAGCCGCCGCCGCACCTTTACCAGCTCGCCCTGTTGCGGCCGCCGACCAATGGGGCGCGCGCGCAACCGGCCGCCGCACCCGAGCCCATAAAGCACCCCCACCCCGGCTGCGCCGGCACGCACTCCGCTGCTCGACTCGCTGCCGCTCGCACCGGTCGTTTTCGTTTCCGTTTCGTGTGCACCGTCGCTAGCCCATCGCCATGTCCGGACGCGGAAAGGGAGGCAAAGTCAAGGGCAAGTCAAAGTCCCGCTCAAGCAGGGCTGGGCTCCAGTTCCCGGTCGGCAGAATCCACCGCCTCCTGCGCAAGGGAAACTACGCAGAGCGCGTCGGCGCCGGGGCGCCCGTCTACCTCGCCGCCGTCATGGAGTACCTCGCGGCTGAGGTGCTCGAGCTGGCCGGAAACGCGGCCCGCGACAACAAGAAGACGCGCATCATCCCGCGCCACCTGCAGCTTGCCATCCGCAACGACGAGGAGCTCAACAAGCTCCTGTCGGGCGTCACCATCGCACAGGGTGGTGTCCTGCCCAACATCCAGGCCGTCCTGCTGCCAAAGAAGACCGAGAAGAAGGCCTAAAGGAGGCCAGGCAATCGCAGCGCCGCGTGCTCCCCTGCACGCAACGCGCTTTGCCGGCTCGGCTCGGCCCACAACAATCGGCCCTTTTCAGGGCCACCACACAAACCTACGTCCAAAGCAAAATTTCAGTCGTCCTCGCCGCACCTTGTTTTGTTGTTTTAACTTTGCACTTTCACAGCACAGCCGCCGCCGGCGCACGTCCGCCATCTTGTCGTCCACACAGCCCGTGTGGCCCAACACACACACACACACACACACACATTTTGCACGGTCGCAGTCGCCTTCCAAACGACAACGGCAGCAATAATGACCATTGTTAAAGGGAGGCGTGTCGACACACCGCCCTCCACTCCCGCGCGCAACGGCCGTCGACACGAACGAAACAAACAGCTGATCCGGCCGCCTATGCCCACACGCCTTGCCTCGGAAACCCCAACGCCGCCGCAAACACACAGAGCCAAACCACGCAAGCAAATAATCACCGCCTCTCGCACAACAACACACAGCCCGCCATCTCCATCGCGATCGATACAAAGACACACAATAACAAACACAAACGAAGCAGCTCCACTCTCACACACACACAGCCAGCCACATGACACGTTTCCTTTCCTTCTCCCCTCCCAGTCACATCACGTCGCTCAAACGGAAAGAAACAAACAAACAACACACGCAGCAACAACACAGACTCTTTCGCACTTTTCAACTTCCGAACAGTGTGGTGGCCCTGAAAAGGGCCGTTTTCTAGTCTCTCCCACCCACAAGCACGGCCGCGGGAAGGCCAGCGCCCGCTGCGACGCAGCCTAACCGCCGAAACCGTACAGGGTGCGCCCCTGCCTCTTCAGGGCGTACACCACGTCCATGGCCGTCACAGTCTTGCGCTTGGCGTGCTCAGTGTACGTCACCGCGTCGCGGATCACGTTCTCCAGGAACACCTTCAGCACCCCGCGGGTCTCCTCGTAGATCAGACCAGAGATGCGCTTCACGCCGCCCCTGCGAGCCAGGCGGCGGATGGCGGGCTTCGTGATGCCCTGGATGTTGTCGCGCAACACCTTGCGGTGCCGCTTGGCGCCGCCCTTGCCGAGCCCCTTTCCTCCCTTGCCGCGGCCTGTCATCCTTCCTTCCTCGGGCAAAGCAAAACGTGCACAAACAGCAGCTGCAGCGTCTCGCGAGTCGGCTACGGTCTGCGCCCAGCGCGCCCGCCGCCCCCCTATATAGACTCTGGCCCGCCCTCCCCCCACCACGCGCAACCGAGGGCATATAAGCGCAGCACGGAGGCGCGCGGGCCCGTTGTCAAGGCAGCACCGGACGCCGCGCCGCACCTAACCTCCACGCACGCCGCTCCGCTACCGCTACCGCTACCGCCATGGCCCGCACAAAGCAAACGGCCCGCAAGTCCACCGGCGGAAAGGCGCCGCGCAAACAGCTCGCCACCAAGGCGGCGAGGAAGAGCGCGCCCGCCACCGGAGGCGTCAAGAAGCCCCACCGCTACAGGCCGGGCACCGTCGCCCTGCGAGAAATCAGGCGCTACCAGAAGAGCACAGAGCTGCTCATCCGCAAGCTGCCATTCCAGCGCCTAGTGCGCGAGATCGCCCAGGACTTCAAGACCGACCTGCGCTTCCAGAGCTCCGCAGTCATGGCCCTGCAGGAGGCCAGCGAGGCCTACCTCGTCGGCCTCTTCGAAGACACCAACCTGTGCGCCATCCACGCCAAGCGCGTCACCATCATGCCCAAGGACATCCAGCTCGCGCGCCGCATCCGCGGCGAGCGCGCCTAAACCGCGCCGCGGCACCGCACCGCACAAACAAAAACGGCCCTTTTCAGGGCCACTAACATCTCTCCGTCGCGAGCAAACTTTGTCGGTCGCCTGCCTCTCGCCCCGCAACCCAAAAAACAAAAACCACCACTTCCCGTCCGTCCGCCACACCCGCTCACTCTGCCTGCCTGCTAGCAGCGCGCAACAATCACATCATCCCTCCCCGGCGCTCAAAGCGCACAATACCCAACGGCCGACGTCACACCGCACGGGTGGCTGGCCGGCCGCCGCTTTCGTTTTTCGAAATCAAAAACAAAAAAAACCCGCACTCCACTCCGACGGCCAACGGCCAGGCAGGCTCGCTCGCTCGCTCTACACGCCACCGAAATCCCCCGCCGACTCCTTCCCACATCTCAACGTGCCCCCCGTTGCAAAACATAACACACACACAAAGGAACAAAACAAAGACCAGACACGACAGACATCCGAGAAGAACGAACGCAGGCAAGCCAACCAACGTATTCAAACAAAACAACGTGACAGAAAACCAACCGTCGGCCGCCGCCACAAAACAAACACGGCGACAATCAACCACGACATCAGCAACAACACCGCTTACCGCTACCGCCGCCCACACCCGCCACCGACCCCCGCAATCCAACCACCACGGCACGCAAACAGCATCCCCACGGGCATACAGAAACGCCAGACAGACAGACACACACCCACACCAAACGCAACACGACAATCAAAACCTTCCCCGACGTGCTTTGATGGCCCTGAGAAGGGCCGTTTTGGGCCGCGCGTCTCTTGCGCGCCACTAGACGACGACGGGCGGTGGGGACGACGGAGTCAAGCGCCAAACCCTTCCTTTCCCATCTCTTTCTCCTCTACTCTACTTCTTCTTCTTGGGCGAAGCCTTCGCCTTAGACGGCGTCGTCGCCTTCTTCGGGCGCGGCGCCTTCGGCTTCTTCGTCGGAACCTTGGCGGCCTTCTTCGCCTTCGACGGCGACTTGGCCTTGGCCGGCTTGGCCGCAGCCGCCTTCTTCGCACCCGCGGGAGCGGCCGACGCCGCAGACGCCTTCTTGGCGGCGCCCGCCTTCCGACCGGTCGCCGCCTTCACGCCACCAGCCTTCTTTGCGCCGGCCGCACGGGCGCCCTTCTTCTCCTTGCTGGCCGGAGCGGCGCGCTTCTTCTTGGCACCGCCAGCACGAGCCTTGCCGCCCTCGGCCGCCCCCCCGCCGCCGGCGCCGGCAAGCTTGAACGAGCCGGACGCGCCCTTCCCCTTCGTCTGCACCAGCTCGCCCGCCACGACGGCCGACTTGAGGTACTTCTTGATAAACGGCGCCAGCTTCTCCGCGTCCAGCTTGTAGTGCGCGGCTATGTACTTCTTGATCGCCTGCAGCGACGACCCGCCGCGCTCCTTCAGACTCTTGATGGCGGCCGTCACCATCTCAGAGGTGCGCGGGTGCGCAGGCTTGGCGCGCGGCTTCTTCGCAGACGACGCAGACTTGGCCTTCTTCGTAGTGCCGGTGGCGGCGGGTGCCGCAGCAGTCTCGTTCGTAGCCGCCTGATCTGCCATTTCGACGACGCGCCTAACACACAGCGAGAGCGAGAGCGAGAGCGAGCGGGACGGCAGGCACGCAAGCACAGCACAGCAGAGCAGAGAATCACAAGGGCCCAGCCAGTGTCGCGGGCGGGCGCGGACGGCCGAGAGAGCGGCCGCCACTCTGCGCGCCGCCGCGCCGCGCCTCCCGCGCTTGCTACCGCCCAACGTCCGACAGCCTGTGCGGAGCAGCCCCAAACCTGCGCCACAACCGCCCGCGCCTTTCAAACCACCGAGGATGGGGCTACACACAGCCACACCACAGTCGCCAACCAGTCGCCACGGCAGCGCCGCAAACCACGGCCAAACTGCAGCTACCGCGCGCTACAGCCTGGGTCGGCCCGCCGAGAATCGCCGCCCCCGCCCAAATGCCGCCCCCACAGCCCCAGCCGACGACCCGCCACAATGGCCAAACCTTCGGCAAAACTCCCACACCGTCGCCGCGGCAGCCCGGCCAGCGCGGCCGGCGCCACAGCCACACAAGCCGAGGCGTGCGGCGATGACGGCCGTGCAAACGCGCCTCCGCCGCCCCATCGCCTTCCGTCGCCCTCCCGCCGTTTCCCGATCGGCCCGCAGCCGTCGGGCCACATCGCGCGCCGTCCTCCTCCTCTCGCCCGCCAACATTCACAGCCGTTTCTCAACAATTGCCCGCCGCAAACGGACGCCGCCTGCGCAACAGGCGCCGCCGCCCCTCGCCGCTTCCGACCCAACCCCTCGACCGAGGCAAACCGCAATCCGAATCTACAGACCAACCCAATCTGCCGTCAGCACACACGACAGCCGACCTTACACGTTACGCGTTACACATTACGTGTACACGTCTAGGTTAGGTTAGGTTAGGTTAGGTGGACGTGGGTTAGGTTAAGGGGACTTGGGTTAGGTTAAGCGTCAAACTTAGGTTAAGCATTCAAACACGTCAGGCGTCAGAGGTTAGGTTAGGTTAGGTTAGGTTAGGTTAGGTTAGGTTCGGTTAGGTTACACGTTAGGTTAAGGGGTCAGTGCTAGGTTAAGAAGCGTCAAACGTAGGTTCAAAAAGCGTTCAAACGTGAGGCGTGAGCCGGACAGCTTACCTTTACGTAGACGTTAGGGGCTCCACAGGCTGAGCTCACCTCGCCACACCACAGGTTAGGTTCGGTTCGCTCGGCTCAGCGTAAAGCGCCGAGGTCAGGGTTACGTTCGTTCACCTTCGGGCGCCACACTTTCGGTTGAAAGGTCGCGACGGGACGACGTCGGCAGGCACGCCGCAAACGAACAAAAACGTACAGACGACGTCGAAAACCGCCGACAGACGGGGGAGCAGCACGACCACGACCAGATACCGAGCGCGAACGAGACACACGCGAACCACCCCCACCGGCCAAAGGGCACCACACGACAACCCAGAGCACCACGTGTCGACACCAGAGCAACCCGCCGCTCACGCGACATGGCTGGCACCGAAGGGCAACCGCCCGCAACTGCGCTTTCCGCGCCGGCCCGGATGCACGTCGTGCTACAACAACACCACTACCGTACACAGCCGCTGTTCACAACATCACTATCAATGGCGCGCCCGCGGCTCGCCGCCGTCGCAGTCGCAGCCCCAACGCCAGCACTTTTGCACCACCATTCACACGCACCGCACCACAGCTCGCCGACACAGCCGAACAAAACAAACACCACACAACAACAACAGCAACAACGCCGCCGCCTCTACTTGTGCCGGCGACCCACCCCGCCGATGGCGCACCTTTCCTTTCGCCAGCCGGCAATCGACACACACGCACCCACCCCCCCCCCCCCCCGGGGCCCAGTGCAAAAAACAAAAACAAACAAAAAAAAACACAAACGACACGGGAAGCGCACACCGCCGCTTCGCGCGCACGCCACCAACCAGTCGTCGCCTCACAATAACAAACACAAACAAAATAAACTAACAACTAGGGCAACACAAAACAAAAACGCCTCGCACGAACCGCCCACAAAAAGGACAAGCACACGCACAGCCTCTGCTGACGACCACGACGCAGCGGCACGCTGCTCCTGTCCCGCGCCCCGCGCCCCACTCGATTCACAACTCACGCGACACCGTCAACGACGGGCTCGCTTACGCGCAACCTACCACCTTTCCGCCAACGACGCACAGCCCCAGCCCCACCCGACGACGCCCGTGGCAACGACTGCACTTTCACCACCGCCTCCCCCTTCCCCCCCCAAAACACACACACACACACACACACACACACACAGAGCCAGCCAAAAACGCACTCGCGACCCACACATGCACGTGCATCGCCACACGCCAACCAGTCAACGTCGACAACCACACGCACGGCTCGAAACGAAACCGGCGTCCTTCCACGTTGCCATCAAGCTACGCGACACAAGACACAAGGAACCAACACAACAGCCGGCCCCACTAATTCCCACTCTCACGCCGCAAAAAGCACACCGAAACCGCCAAACGCACGCACATTCCCCTTCGCACTGACACCGACCGGCTCGCTACCACACACCTCTCGGCAGCCGTTTCACGCCAATTCGCCACACCGGCCCCACAGTCGACAAGCGCCCGCCCTGTACGGCACACGCAACGACGCAGCGCAGCAAAGGGCGCCCGCAACACATACCTCTCCTCCTCCCTCTCTCTCTCCGCCGCCCGACGCGCCAACCGCCACACCACACCGCCAGCCACTCGCAAATTGTGCACTGCCACCAGCCACACGTCCAACACGCCGCGCCGCCTCCGGCCACCCGCCAGGGGGCGCTCACGTCCGCGACAACAGCGCGGCCCGCCGGGCCGGGCCGAACCGAACCGAGCCGCCGCTGCTCTGCACTCGGCACGGCCACACCCTGCTGCAGACCGGGCTCGTCTCTCTGTACGCGTCTGCCTGCGCATCAACACAACACGACCTTTTTTTTTTTTTTTTTTTTTTCCTCTCTACCGCCATCCCTTCTTCTCGCGTTTTACTCGTTGTTGCAGCAGCGGCGCACACCTACACATCCACAGCCCCAGCCCCAGCCCCAGCCGAGCCGGCCTCACCTCAGGGCCCGCCGCCAGCGTCTCCTCCTCGGGCACAGGTGCGGTGCTGTGGCCGCCCATCCAACCGCATTGCTGGCCGTCCAGCCGCCAGGCGTTCCCACTGCCGCGAGCCACGCCGCGCACCGACCCTGCTGCAGAAAACGAAGCATAGCCAGAGACCGACCGATACACAAAGCAAGCCGTCGCCTCGCCTCTTGTCCTTCCTGCCTTCCTTCCGCCCCCGCCCTTCTCACACCACCGCCTCTCCACTTTCGCCCCCCCCCCCCCCCTCCTTCTTTTTTTTTTTTTTGTTTTCTTCTTTCTTTCTTTCTTTCTTTCTTTCTTTCTTTCTTTCTTTCTTTGGCCCTCTCTCCTTCCCGCCATGGCGGTTACGGCACCGCCTGCAGCGGCAGATTTTTTTGCGCCCACACGCCTACTCCTACCACCATTAACCTTGCCCTGCCCTGCCCATCAACGTCGCAGTCGAACCGACGCTTGCCAACACACTGCCGACGTTCCTTTCTCTTTTCGGCCTACGCCCATTACGCGCCGCCGCCACAGCACCTTCCCTTCCCACAACACACCGACGTCATCACACGCACCCAAAACAGGGGCCACGACCGTGTTCCTCGCCCACTCCCATCCCGCACGGTACGCACATTCCCAACTATTACCGCGCACCCTCCCTTTCCAATCTGTGTGTCTCTGTGTCTGCGTCCTGTCCGCGCGTGACGCCTCTCAACATCCGCCGTCCCCCGTCCCCCGTCCCGTTTTCGCCCCCATGCCGTCGTCGCGCCGCCTCCTCCCCGTCCACCGCCGCCCCTGTCCGCCCCGCACCACACCATACACCGCTGCTTGTCCCGGCCGTTGCCACCAAAGGCGCCGACCGCAAACGCGCCACGCCGCAGCCCCCGTGCGTCTCGCGCTCGCTTGCATCTCCGTGCCGACGCTGCCTCTCTTCCCGCTCGCACTCGACCTCGACAACACAGTCTTTGGCTCCGCCACTGCGTGTTCCGGTGGTACGCACGCTGCAACACGTATGTATTCATTACCAGAGCGATGGCGAGGCATGACAGCATCTCTGTCTGACCAGAGAGTTATTTATCGTTGCTAGTCGGCGCTTGGACCGCGCCAGACGACAGTAGTGGCACGCACCGGGTCGCCAGGAACAGTTGTTATATATATTGTAGCGCGAGTCGGGAGAGGTAGTAGTCGGTCGACAGTAGTAGCGGGTGGACGGTTGTACTGAGCGGGCGTCGGCGGCGTGCTCTGCTCGTCTCGCGACTCTGGTCACGGTTCGGGACGATGTATAGTATATTGTGTTATAATCAAAAGGTAGTGTGAAGCTGCATTTTGCGCAAATCTGATAACGTATGTTCATTGTACTTATTTTGTTCAACAACAAAAGCCCCACTATTACTTTTTTCTAACGTAACTTTTGTCTTTTAACGAAAAACATTCACTTTTTAAAGACTACTTCCTATGGCATTTCCCTCCAAGGAGTGCAATTAATTACCAGCCAGCACTCATTCATTGCACACAGCTGTGTAAGGGGTATCTACAATTGAGGAGCGGATACAAATGCAATTTTTTTTTGTTTTTTTTTTGTGTGTTGTAACCTCCCCGCAAAATTTAAAATAATGGACAATGTTATTTACGGATGCTAATGGACATTGCGCTAATTGTAACCTCGCCCACAATGAGAGGTATTGAAAATGGCAACAAACATGTGAATTTCGCAATCTGACTCAAATATAAATTCTTCACAACATTTAAAGTCCGTTCAGTGACAAGAAACTTCGATTAAACCGAACTATCGGTCTTTGGCCCTGTGCAAAACAATCAGAATTAAAAGTCTTACCTCGGAATAAATGGATGTCACAACATTTCTGCTCTTGTTTGTTGCGCAGCGCTTGGAGGAACTGCATTGCAAATAATAATATTCTCTTTTTGTTGTGATTTTAGTGCAATCTTTCTTCAAAGACGTGGAATGAAATGTGAAGTGCAACGAACTCTTTAGTTCAATAAACAATTAAATGTTTGAAAAATGCTTTTGAAATAAAAATTAGTATTGGGGAACTTGTTGGAGAATAATTACAATAAATAAAATTGTTCATTATCTAATGATTATATTAATTAACAGTATACCTTATTCACCATCTTGACCAGTGTTGCCGACCGCCTACATCACACAACCGCACTCGGCTGCTACTACTGACCGACCGCTCTGCATGACGACTATTAGCGTACTGCACGCGACGACTACTGACAGAGTACAGCCCTCAACTAGACAGACCTACAGACTCGCAACGACTGACTGACTGACTGACTGACTGACTGAGAACCGCTCGCAACACTCGCGCGGTCCAGCGCAAACTCTCTGGTCACAGACGCTACAATGTCTCGCCATCGCTGCTATGTTACATACGTGTTTCAGTGTCTTTTTCATTGGGGTAACGATCTTTGGCTCTTTTTATTCTGGATACAGGGCCAAAGGTCAACGCTGCTGCCCTTATACAATTTATCAGGTTTCATTATGTCTGTTGCAATGTTACATACGGTTCATTCTTTCATTCATATTATCGTTGGGTTTGTTTTGTAGGGACGTTAACATTCTGGCACATTTTTATTATCATCGGACCCTCTGCTACTTGTGCAGGGAGGTTATACCTGGGTCCATTTCCATTTCCATTTACATTCTAATATTGATAGACCTTTTGTTTTCTTTTTTGTTTCTTGTTGTTTTTCCTTCTTTTTTTTTGTTTTGTTTTTCCCGCTCTCACCACCACCACCACCGCCGCATCACGCCTTCCGTTTTCTTGGTTTCTTTTCTGTTCTTCAACTGCTTCAACATCACCGCGCCCCATTTCCACACCACAGCCATCAGCCTCCAAGACGGGCAGGCGCAGTGTGCCATTTCCGGCGCACAAGCACACCCGTACGGTACTCTCCTCGCCCCCACGCCACCAACAACACAGCGACCACGCGGCTTTCAGGCACGGCACGGCACCGGCGAAATGCGCCGCCCCCGCCCCTCCGCGCATCCGTCCGTCTCGCCACGTTCACTGACAGCCGCGTCTGCGGCTACACCACGACAACCACAACACAACACCGCTCCCCTCCCTGGCAACTCATTGTTTTTCTCCTCCTCTTTTGCACAAACCACAACGCCGAGCACAGGCGCAAGCCACCCACACCGCGCCCCTCCCCGTCCCGCCTCTCTTTGGCCGCCGCTCCTCGTTTGCCCCCTCCCATCTCCCGAAATGCCATGCCATGCCAGCAGCGTTACGCATGCCCCTCCCCTGTCCACACAACACTACCGCCAAACGAACAGCCTTCCGGGCCACATGCAGGGCACGCCCACCTCCAAACACTGCCAATTCACGGACGCACACACTCACTTTCTCGACACCTTTCTGTACGGAGGGTGCGTCATCTCGACCGTGACAGAGTGACGGCAACTATCGACGATCCATTTCCCCCCACTGGTAAAACATGTCCACTAACACCTACATACATCATTCAAGTACACAGACAATAGCATACACACAATGGGAGGGCACACGAACATGGACGGCACGGCACTGTCATACACTCTTCCTCAGAACCATATCAACAAACGTTACGTACATCCGGGAAAGCGAAAGCGAAAGCAAAGGCAAAGCCCAATGCAGCCGTCAAAGGTAACGTTCACCACGGCAGACACTTGCAGCCGCGCCGCCGTTAAACGCATTTTCAGTGCGGCTCCAATACGCCTCCGACACGGGAACGTTCCGTTGCTCTACGAATGCGTTTCTCCCCTTTTTCCCTTCCTCTCTCTTTTGCCCCCCCTCCTTGCACTCTTGCCTCATTCCTCACGTTCTGCCCAGACATTCGACCGATCAAAGTCAACCCTTCGTTACCGTTCTCAGCGCGACGGTGTACAACAGTATGACGGGTGTGCCCAAGACTTCGGTTCAGTTGCGTGACGCCGGTCTATCGCGCCGATCGACAGTTACTCAGGGGGCGACGGATCGGACCACGTCACCGACACACAAAACACTTTCAAACAAACAAATACATACCGGATGGACACAGACAAACACGTGTACAGACATTCGCCAAACAAACGACCGCCGCCGCCGCCGCCGTCGTCGTCTAGCGTCGCGCTTACTGTACTGCACTGGACACGCGTGCATCTTGAATGACGACATCGGTGTGCGTGCGTCGTACGCAATCAGTCAGACACGGCTATCAGAAATCAGAGTCGAATGGTACATCATCGTGCGTGTCGCCGTACACGTACAGTACAATACAACAACAATGCGTCTTAATGGCACGTTCATTTCAACGTCACTCACACACCTCCACGCTGCAGTTACGTCGCACCATTGTCAAAAACTCGGCGTACAGCAAAGGGAATAGTGGGCGGCAAAAAACAAACCAAACAACAAAAAACATTTCACATTTCACCCTCGCCATGTATGATGTGCAAAAAAAAAACAAACCCGCAAACGGCCGTCGTTACGGTGACACAAAAGTCGCCGATCGCACTGTCCCCCCCTCGCAGACAGGTAACACACACACACACACACACCCCAACACCAATGGGTCAAAACCACTCCAACGAGGCGTGCCACCATTCCACGCCACGGCGACCAACCTCGTGGCCGTACCCCGCAACACGCTTTGACGCGCCCCCCCACCCACAATCAAAATGCACACATACATCACAGCCGTCCACACAAACAACAACAACAACAATTCCGCCCTTCCCGCAAAAGGCAAGTTGGTGGCCCTGAAAAGGGCCGTTTTGCCGCTCTCGCAACGGAGGAGCCTTCTCCATCCTTCCTTCCATTCCAGAGCCACCTCCTTACTTGGAGCTCGTGTACTTGGTCACCGCCTTCGTGCCCTCGCTCACGGCGTGCTTGGCCAGCTCGCCAGGCAGCAACAGCCGCACAGCGGTCTGGATCTCGCGGGACGTGATGGTCGAGCGCTTGTTGTAGTGCGCCAGGCGAGAAGCCTCGGCCGCAATGCGCTCGAAAATGTCGTTCACGAAGCTGTTCATGATGCTCATCGCCTTCGACGAGATGCCCGTGTCAGGGTGCACCTGCTTCAGCACCTTGTAGATGTAGATGGCATAGCTCTCCTTCCTCTTGCGCTTCTTCTTCTTGTCGCCCTTCGAAATGTTCTTCTGCGCCTTGCCAGCCTTCTTGGCGGCCTTCCCGCTAGTCTTGGGCGGCATCTCGAACCAACGTACGGCAGCAGCAACACCAGTAGCAAGCGCTCCGCTCTAGTCAGCGTCTCCCCACACAGTGGCACCCGCCGCCAGCCGCCGCCGCACCTTTACCAGCTCGCCCTGTTGCGGCCGCCGACCAATGGGGCGCGCGCGCAACCGGCCGCCGCACCCGAGCCCATAAAGCACCCCCACCCCGGCTGCGCCGGCACGCACTCCGCTGCTCGACTCGCTGCCGCTCGCACCGGTCGTTTTCGTTTCCGTTTCGTGTGCACCGTCGCTAGCCCATTCGCCATGTCCGGACGCGGAAAGGGAGGCAAAGTCAAGGGCAAGTCAAAGTCCCGCTCAAGCAGGGCTGGGCTCCAGTTCCCGGTCGGCAGAATCCACCGCCTCCTGCGCAAGGGAAACTACGCAGAGCGCGTCGGCGCCGGGGCGCCCGTCTACCTCGCCGCCGTCATGGAGTACCTCGCGGCTGAGGTGCTCGAGCTGGCCGGAAACGCGGCCCGCGACAACAAGAAGACGCGCATCATCCCGCGCCACCTGCAGCTTGCCATCCGCAACGACGAGGAGCTCAACAAGCTCCTGTCGGGCGTCACCATCGCACAGGGTGGTGTCCTGCCCAACATCCAGGCCGTCCTGCTGCCAAAGAAGACCGAGAAGAAGGCCTAAAGGAGGCCAGGCAATCGCAGCGCCGCGTGCTCCCCTGCACGCAACGCGCTTTGCCGGCTCGGCTCGGCCCACAACAATCGGCCCTTTTCAGGGCCACCACACAAACCTACGTCCAAAGCAAAATTTCAGTCGTCCTCGCCGCACCTTGTTTTGTTGTTTTAACTTTGCACTTTCACAGCACAGCCGCCGCCGGCGCACGTCCGCCATCTTGTCGTCCACACAGCCCGTGTGGCCCAACACACACACACACACACACACACATTTTGCACGGTCGCAGTCGCCTTCCAAACG
>NW_025725786.1:12500-22375 GCF_021461395.2 Schistocerca americana | reverse complement strand
GGCAGGCTCACGCCCAGACCCTTCTGCGCCCCACCGCCGCGACCCTCCTACTCGTCAGGGCTTCGCGGCCGGCCGCAAGGACCGGCCATGACTGCCAGACTGACGGCCGAGTATAGGCACGACGCTTCAGCGCCATCCATTTTCAGGGCTAGTTGCTTCGGCAGGTGAGTTGTTACACACTCCTTAGCGGGATTCCGACTTCCATGGCCACCGTCCTGCTGTCTTAAGCAACCAACGCCTTTCATGGTTTCCCATGAGCGTCGATTCGGGCGCCTTAACTCGGCGTTTGGTTCATCCCACAGCGCCAGTTCTGCTTACCAAAAGTGGCCCACTTGGCACTCCGATCCGAGTCGTTTGCTCGCGGCTTCAGCATATCAAGCAAGCCGGAGATCTCACCCATTTAAAGTTTGAGAATAGGTTGAGGTCGTTTCGGCCCCAGGCCTCTAATCATTCGCTTTACCGGATGAGACTCGTACGAGCACCAGCTATCCTGAGGGAAACTTCGGAGGGAACCAGCTACTAGATGGTTCGATTAGTCTTTCGCCCCTATACCCAGCTCCGACGATCGATTTGCACGTCAGAATCGCTACGGACCTCCATCAGGGTTTCCCCTGACTTCGTCCTGGCCAGGCATAGTTCACCATCTTTCGGGTCCCAACGTGTACGCTCTAGGTGCGCCTCACCTCGCAATGAGGACGAGACGCCCCGGGAGTGCGGAGGCCGCCGCCCCGTGAAGGGCGGGGAAGCCCCATCCTCCCTCGGCCCGCGCAAGGCGAGACCTTCACTTTCATTACGCCTTTAGGTTTCGTACAGCCCAATGACTCGCGCACATGTTAGACTCCTTGGTCCGTGTTTCAAGACGGGTCGTGAAAATTGTCCAAAGCTGAAGCGCCGCTGACGGGAGCGATTATTCCGCCCGAGAGCATCCCGAGCCAACAGCGGCGCGGGGTCCGGGGCCGGGCCAGGTAGGTCCGTCATCCGGGAAGAACCGCGCGCGCTTGCCGGGAGCCCGAGCGCCCAAAGGGGCGAATCGACTCCTCCAGATATACCGCCGGGCAGCCAGCCAGGACACCGGGGCTCTGCCCAACAGACGCGAACCGAGGCCCGCGGAAGGACAGGCTGCGCACCCGGGCCGTAGGCCGGCACCCAGCGGGTCGCGACGTCCTACTAGGGGAGAAGTGCGGCCCACCGCACACCGGAACGGCCCCACCCCGCGGCGAGTGGAAAGGCAACCGGACACGACCCCGCCGCGGATTGCTCCGCGCGGGCGGCCGGCCCCATCTGCCGAGGGCGGAGGCCAGTGGCCGGATGGGCGTGAATCTCACCCGTTCGACCTTTCGGACTTCTCACGTTTACCCCAGAACGGTTTCACGTACTTTTGAACTCTCTCTTCAAAGTTCTTTCAACTTTCCCTCACGGTACTTGTTCGCTATCGGTCTCGTGGTCATATTTAGTCTCAGATGGAGTTTTACCACCCACTTGGAGCTGCACTCTCAAGCAACCCGACTCGAAGGAGAGGTCCCGCCGACGCTCGCACCGGCCGCTACGGGCCTGGCACCCTCTACGGGCCGTGGCCTCATTCAAGTTGGACTTGGGCTCGGCGCGAGGCGTCGGGGTAGTGGACCCTCCCAAACACCACATGCCACGACAGGCGGCAGCCTGCGGGGTTCGGTGCTGGACTCTTCCCTGTTCGCTCGCCGCTACTGGGGGAATCCTTGTTAGTTTCTTTTCCTCCGCTTAGTAATATGCTTAAATTCAGCGGGTAGTCTCGCCTGCTCTGAGGTCGTTGCACGAGGTGTCGCACGCCACACCGCCAGCCGGCTGTGCACGCTACCGAGTAAGTACCGGTATGCGAACCGCCAGGCGACGGGCGCGCATCGCACGTTTAAGGAGGCGCGGCCGGCCCCACAGGCGGCCGCGACGCTCCCAGGTCTGCGAAGCGGGGCAAACGCCGCGCGCTTCAGTATACGTAGCCGACCCTCAGCCAGACGTGGCCCGGGAACGGAATCCATGGACCGCAATGTGCGTTCGAAACGTCGATGTTCATGTGTCCTGCAGTTCACATGTCGACGCGCAATTTGCTGCGTTCTTCATCGACCCACGAGCCGAGTGATCCACCGTCCTGGGTGATCTTTTTCTGAGTTTCCACTGTCTCTTTCAAGACAGTTGCATAGGCGGGACGTAGGCGTGTGGCGGCCCCTGTTCAAGCGTTCTGTGTCCAACGGCCTCACGGCCGATGGGCGTCGTACGGCTCCACACCGGAGCGGACAGGCAGTCGGGCGAAAGTCATTCAAAACCGGCGCCAGGCGCCAGGTGCCGCAGGCCAGCCGCTCCAGCGCTTCAGCGCTCGTACCACACAACATTGGCGTTAGTTTTGAGACGCACGCGTGGTTCCGCACGCGGCGCACGGCTACTGCGAGCCGTACAGGTAGCGTGTTGCGCGACACGACACGCACATCGAAAGACATGCAGTCTAGTCGGTAATGATCCTTCCGCAGGTTCACCTACGGAAACCTTGTTACGACTTTTACTTCCTCTAAATGATCAAGTTTGGTCATCTTTCCGGTAGCATCGGCAACGACAGAGTCAATGCCGCGTACCAGTCCGAAGACCTCACTAAATCATTCAATCGGTAGTAGCGACGGGCGGTGTGTACAAAGGGCAGGGACGTAATCAACGCGAGCTTATGACTCGCGCTTACTGGGAATTCCTCGTTCATGGGGAACAATTGCAAGCCCCAATCCCTAGCACGAAGGAGGTTCAGCGGGTTACCCCGACCTTTCGGCCTAGGAAGACACGCTGATTCCTTCAGTGTAGCGCGCGTGCGGCCCAGAACATCTAAGGGCATCACAGACCTGTTATTGCTCAATCTCGTGCGGCTAGAAGCCGCCTGTCCCTCTAAGAAGAAAAGTAATCGCTGACAGCACGAAGGATGTCACGCGACTAGTTAGCAGGCTAGAGTCTCGTTCGTTATCGGAATTAACCAGACAAATCGCTCCACCAACTAAGAACGGCCATGCACCACCACCCACCGAATCAAGAAAGAGCTATCAATCTGTCAATCCTTCCGGTGTCCGGGCCTGGTGAGGTTTCCCGTGTTGAGTCAAATTAAGCCGCAGGCTCCACTCCTGGTGGTGCCCTTCCGTCAATTCCTTTAAGTTTCAGCTTTGCAACCATACTTCCCCCGGAACCCAAAAGCTTTGGTTTCCCGGAGGCTGCCCGCCGAGTCATCGGAGGAACTGCGGCGGATCGCTGGCTGGCATCGTTTATGGTTAGAACTAGGGCGGTATCTGATCGCCTTCGAACCTCTAACTTTCGTTCTTGATTAATGAAAACATACTTGGCAAATGCTTTCGCTTCTGTTCGTCTTGCGACGATCCAAGAATTTCACCTCTAACGTCGCAATACGAATGCCCCCGCCTGTCCCTATTAATCATTACCTCGGGTTCCGAAAACCAACAAAATAGAACCGAGGTCCTATTCCATTATTCCATGCACACAGTATTCAGGCGGGCTTGCCTGCTTTAAGCACTCTAATTTGTTCAAAGTAAACGTGCCGGCCCACCGAGACACTCACTCAAGAGCACCCTGGTAGGATTGCAACGGGGTCCGCCTCGGGACGCACGAGCACGCACGAGGCGCGTCGCACGCCTTCAGCTCGCCCCACCGGCAGGACGTCCCACGATACATGCCAGTTAAACACCGACGGGCGGTGAACCAACAGCGTGGGACACAAATCCAACTACGAGCTTTTTAACCGCAACAACTTTAATATACGCTATTGGAGCTGGAATTACCGCGGCTGCTGGCACCAGACTTGCCCTCCAATAGATACTCGTTAAAGGATTTAAAGTGTACTCATTCCGATTACGGGGCCTCGGATGAGTCCCGTATCGTTATTTTTCGTCACTACCTCCCCGTGCCGGGAGTGGGTAATTTGCGCGCCTGCTGCCTTCCTTGGATGTGGTAGCCGTTTCTCAGGCTCCCTCTCCGGAATCGAACCCTGATTCCCCGTTACCCGTTACAACCATGGTAGGCGCAGAACCTACCATCGACAGTTGATAAGGCAGACATTTGAAAGATGCGTCGCCGGTACGAGGACCGTGCGATCAGCCCAAAGTTATTCAGAGTCACCAAGGCAAACGGACCGGACGAGCCGACCGATTGGTTTTGATCTAATAAAAGCGTCCCTTCCATCTCTGGTCGGGACTCTGTTTGCATGTATTAGCTCTAGAATTACCACAGTTATCCAAGTAACGTGGGTACGATCTAAGGAACCATAACTGATTTAATGAGCCATTCGCGGTTTCACCTTAATGCGGCTTGTACTGAGACATGCATGGCTTAATCTTTGAGACAAGCATATGACTACTGGCAGGATCAACCAGGGAGCTGCGTCAACTAGAGCTGAGCAGCCGGCCGCCCGGGAGTGTGTCCCGGGGGCCCGCGCGAACACGCAAGCGTCCGCTCAATTATTCTGCAAACAGGAGGAGGCTGAGCTCCCCTGCACAATACACCTCGAAACCCTCTCAGGTCCCGGCGGCGCGCAGCGCCGTCCTAAGTACTTGGTCGGGTTCGAGAGAGGCGCAATCGCCCGGAGTTTGGCGAGTAGACGCTTTAGGTGCGACCACCCGTGCTCCCAACTGAGCTTGCCGCTGCCGACAGAGGCCCGGGAGCGTGCTGTCGTGGCATTGCCGGCGGGAGACAACACGCGCCACCTACGGTGGCCGGCAGCTCCAACGCCAGCGCCACAGAAGGACAAAAGCCCCACTTGGGTGCCGAAGCGAACTCTCCCAGCACAGCGCACGCGCCAACACGTCCGCACAGCTGCGATACAAACCACCTGCGAGAACCGCAGAGGCGACCGAGCAGCAGACGGCGTCGCGGCGCCGAGCGCCGGGCGGCGGCGCATCCTCAGCGCACACAGTCCTCAATCGGACCAGCACACTGCAGATGTCCACCGCGCTTCGCACCGGGCCCGCGAGGACCTACTTTGGCCGCACGGCGCCGCGTGCAGGGTGCGCCGGCGCGCAGCTGCGCCGCCTGCCGCCTCCGTCGGCCGGCGCGCCTGCCACTGGCCGCCCCCACCAGCCGGCTGTAGCGCGTGCGCCCACGCACCGCGCGGCCAGCACGCCGGGAGGCCCCCCCTCACCGGCCGGGGACGGTCCCACCCAGCCACCGCCGCGTATCGCTTCACACCCACATGCCATTCACGTTCGTGGGCATGGTGGGTATCGCTGAAACAACCGGTTGGTAGCTCAACCGATCGTCGCCATCACTGATTCACCTCTAGCGAGAACAACCGCACCACAACCGTTTACCAGTTGTTCATTTGCGTAACGTCACCAGCAAACGTAGACGTCCATCGCCATTTGCAAATTCAACGATTGTTGCATGCCTGTGTCAGGTGTCACGACACACTATGTCTGCCCACATACACGCAACAACATGTGCACGCTTCGCGAACACGTGGAAGGTGGCCCCCGTACGTATGCGATGTCCATTGCGCGAACGACTGTCAACCGGCCTCTGTCGCATGTCGCAGATGTGGAACGCAGTGCACCATGCTATCACGGTGTGTGAGAAGAGACGACTACGTCTGACAACACGCGCCACTACATCAACAGACGGCTCATGCTGATCGCCATCCACGGCATACCATACTGCAATCCAGCTCTTATAGGGAGACGACACGTAGCTGAGTGCACAATATTTGGACCGTATGGTTCGCCGTTGTTGGCGCAGTCGTGGTACGGTCACACATGTACCACGATGTATCATTCAGTACATGAGGACCAATGTGCAGTACAGTGTGTGATTTGGACGTACAACATCAGCGGACAGTTGACACACGCCGTACCACAACGTAGGCTGTGCTTCGCCATGCAAATGCCAATGAACAACTGCGAAGGGCATTGAGCATGTACGTCCTGCTGCCATCCGCATTACAGTGTATAGCTGCAAGGTGTTTAACATGAAGCGATACTCTGGGGACCAGGCAGTGCGAGTAGCAAACTATATTGCGGGGGTTGCAGTTAGGCAACACCACACTAATTTAACGCGTCGTATGACAATTACAGAGCAGGTTAAGGCCCAACGTGTGTTGGGTTAAGGCCCAACGTGTGTTGGGTTAAGGCCCAACGTGTGTTGGGTTAAGGCCCAACGTGTGTTGGGTTAAGGCCCAACGTGTGTTGGGTTAAGGCCCAACGTGTGTTGGGTTAAGGCCCAACGTGTGTTGGGTTAAGGCCCAACGTGTGTTGGGTTAAGGCCCAACGTGTGTTGGGTTAAGGCCCAACGTGTGTTGGGTTAAGGCCCAACGTGTGTTGGGTTAAGGCCCAACGTGTGTTGGGTTAAGGCCCAACGTGTGTTGGGTTAAGGCCCAACGTGTGTTGGGTTAAGGCCCAACGTGTGTTGGGTTAAGGCCCAACGTGTGTTGGGTTAAGGCCCAACGTGTGTTGGGTTAAGGCCCAACGTGTGTTGGGTTAAGGCCCAACGTGTGTTGGGTTAAGGCCCAACGTGTGTTGGGTTAAGGCCCAACGTGTGTTGGGTTAAGGCCCAACGTGTGTTGGGTTAAGGCCCAACGTGTGTTGGGTTAAGGCCCAACGTGTGTTGGGTTAAGGCCCAACGTGTGTTGGGTTAAGGCCCAACGTGTGTTGGGTTAAGGCGCAACGTGTGTTGGGTTAAGGCGCAACGTGGGTTACGTTAAGGCGCAACGTGGGTTACGTTAAGGCGCAACGTGGGTTACGTTAAGGCGCAACGTGGGTTACGTTAAGGCGCAACGTGGGTTACGTTAAGGCGCAACGTGGGTTACGTTAAGGCGCAACGTGGGTTACGTTAAGGCGCAACGTGGGTTACGTTAAGGCCCAATATAGGTTAGGTTAAGGCCCAATATAGGTTAGGTTAAGGCCCAATATAGGTTAGGTTAAGGCCCAATATAGGTTAGGTTAAGGTACAATATAGGTTAGGTTAAGGTACAATATAGGTTAGGTTAAGGTACAATATAGGTTAGGTTAAGGTACAATATGGGTTAGGTTAAGGTACAATATGGGTTAGGTTAAGGCGCAATATGGGTTAGGTTAAGGCGCAATATGGGTTAGGTTAAGGCGCAATATGGGTTAGGTTAAGGCGCAATATGGGTTAGGTTAAGGCGCAATATGGGTTAGGTTAAGGCGCAATATGGGTTAGGTTAAGGCGCAATATGGGTTAGGTTAAGGCGCAATATGGGTTAGGTTAAGGCGCAATATGGGTTAGGTTAAGGTACAATATAGGTTAGGTTAAGGTACAATATAGGTTAGGTTAAGGTACAATATAGGTTAGGTTAAGGTACAATATGGGTTAGGTTAAGGTACAATATAGGTTAGGTTAAGGCACAATATGGGTTAGGTTAAGGCGCAATATGGGTTAGGGTAAGGCGCAATATGGGTTAGGTTAAGGCGCAATATGGGTTAGGTTAAGGCGCAACGTGGGTTACGTTAAGGCGCAACGTGGGTTACGTTAAGGCGCAACGTGGGTTACGTTAAGGCGCAACGTGGGTTACGTTAAGGCGCAACGTGGGTTACGTTAAGGCGCAACGTGGGTTACGTTAAGGCCCAATATAGGTTAGGTTAAGGCCCAATATAGGTTAGGTTAAGGCCCAATATAGGTTAGGTTAAGGCCCAATATAGGTTAGGTTAAGGCCCAATATAGGTTAGGTTAAGGTACAATATAGGTTAGGTTAAGGTACAATATAGGTTAGGTTAAGGTACAATATGGGTTAGGTTAAGGCGCAATATGGGTTAGGTTAAGGCGCAATATGGGTTAGGTTAAGGCGCAATATGGGTTAGGTTAAGGCGCAACGTGGGTTACGTTAAGGCGCAACGTGGGTTACGTTAAGGCGCAACGTGGGTTACGTTAAGGCGCAACGTGGGTTACGTTAAGGCGCAACGTGGGTTACGTTAAGGCCCAATATAGGTTAGGTTAAGGCCCAATATAGGTTAGGTTAAGGCCCAATATAGGTTAGGTTAAGGCCCAATATAGGTTAGGTTAAGGTACAATATGGGTTAGGTTAAGGTACAATATGGGTTAGGTTAAGGTACAATATAGGTTAGGTTAAGGCGCAACGTGGGTTACGTTAAGGCCCAATATAGGTTAGGTTAAGGCCCAATATAGGTTAGGTTAAGGCCCAATATAGGTTAGGTTAAGGCCCAATATAGGTTAGGTTAAGGCCCAATATAGGTTAGGTTAAGGTACAATATAGGTTAGGTTAAGGTACAATATAGGTTAGGTTAAGGTACAATATGGGTTAGGTTAAGGTACAATATGGGTTAGGTTAAGGTACAATATAGGTTAGGTTAAGGCACAATATGGGTTAGGTTAAGGCGCAATATGGGTTAGGTTAAGGCGCAATATGGGTTAGGTTAAGGCGCAATATGGGTTAGGTTAAGGCGCAATATGGGTTAGGTTAAGGCACAATACGGGTTAGGTTAAGGCACAATACGGGTTAGGTTAAGGCACAATACGGGTTAGGTTAAGGCACAATACGGGTTAGGTTAAGGCACACATTGTTGTAAGGAAAGGTGTTTTCGGGGGGGGGGGGGGGGGCTGGTTTGTTGATTGTGATTATCGTAAGTAAATGACTGCGGCATCATCTGATTTGCCACGTCAGGGTGCACCTTTGGCTCATAACAGGCGGCGCTCTGATTCCATGCTTGTGGCAGACCTGTGTCTTTCATTCGTGCCATTGTTTGTGTGGTGTGACAGGAGGCAGTATTGTGATGTTGGGTGCACCCCTGTGTAGGACATGTGTGGGTGTTGGTGGCTTAGCTGAGCAATGGTGGTTGTCGGAAGGGTGGGATATTCTGTTTTCCGAGTGGACCTCCCGGTCTGGTTATGATAGTGTGGATTGTCTAATGTGGCAGAGAGGATGCACTGGGTGTTGTTCCATGCTGGTGCTTAGATATTGTCTGTGTGCCTGTTACAGGCAGAGAGTAGTGCGTGATAAGAGTGTCTGGCTGACGTGTGATTGTGAGCAGAGTCTTTCAGCATGTATACGGACAGTTGTATACATTATCTGTATTCTGATGGCTCTATCTATTACTAATCAGCGCCGTGTATACGTTTAATCCGGTTCCAGTCGAAACTATTGTATCTCTGTACATTAGTGACACGGCGAGCCCGCTATGTAGTTACTCGTCTCGGCAGCTTCCACCGGTGTATGGCAAATGATTATAAGGAATCAGTCTAGTCGTCAATACCGATAGTGTGACGTCACATGTCTGGGGTGGGGGACGCTGCGCCCTTCCGGTGGGTCATGGCCTAGGAAGACTCTTCCCACGCAGGGGGGCTTGGACTGTCATTGACTCTTCCGAGTAATATACTTGCCGTACGTTTTTGCGACTGCGAGTGCAACGCTCACCGGTACCGACATGGATGGAGCGCCTCCTAGCTGCCGCTGAGCATCTGCATTCGTACAGAGAGCAACGCGCTCGCGTCTGTAGCTCGTACGTGGTACAGCTCGCAGCTCATGTATAGGGACAGCGGGAATGTCGCATATTGGACATAACTCTTCATGAAACGCACGTTATAGGGGTGGATTGCACATTGCGAGTGCGAGCAAAGTCCGCCGTTCATCCGCTGGAGCTGCGAGTTGGGCGGTTGGGGTGGGGCACGAACAGGTGCAGGTGGAGTGATTGCCGGTCCACGACTTCGTGCGGCAGAGGCGCTGGCGTTGGGGTGCTGTTGTCGACAGAGGATGCAGGCTTTGTGGGTGGGGTCGAAAGAAGGGCACTGTGGGCCCATGGCTGTCTTAGTCGGCTTGGCGTCTCATAGATGACGGTATCGTCGTTGCAGGAGGTCATGTTGCGGGAGACCTACAGATGGCGGTATGTTTTGCGGTG
>NW_025725786.1:5000-7500 GCF_021461395.2 Schistocerca americana | reverse complement strand
TAGCCCCGCCAGATGCTCCCAGATGGCGGCGTCAGTCGGCCCCTCCGGCGGCGGCCCGGTGGTGTCGGCCGCGAAGTCCTCGGCTGCGTCGACGGGCGGCGCAGCGGCCTCGCCCGCGTCAGGCAGCGGGCTCGCCGCTCCCCGGCGGGACGCCGGCTCTTCCCCCCGACCGATCTCAAGCGCCTCCATGAATTGGCGGACAAGCTGCTTGTGGGCAGCTTGCCGCCGTCGGCACTTGATTGCCTCAAGCGTTCGGTCGGGGAACATCCTGATGAGCTCTTGATTTACAAAGAAGAACCGGGCGTCCCTCTCGAGGAACAGTTCGGCCTCTGCCTTGGCGAGCGACAGGACTTCTTCCTCCGTCCACCTCGCGCGATGCCTCTCCGTGACGATCTCCGCGTTGGCGGCCGCAAGATGTTGGCGGCGGCGATGGACCCCGAGACCGTTCTTGGTTGTAAAGCTGCGGTGGCACTCACTACAGGTATACATAGCTGCAAAAGTTACAAGATTTTCGGCACGGCCGGTTGGCCGGCTAGGTGCTGGGGGAGTTGGGGTGGCACCTTCAGCGGAAGGGCCACCACTTATTCTCTGCTTACTGCCCCCAACTAAAAAAAAGGGATAGTGCGAGGGGGGGCTGGTAACCCCCCCAAGCCCCTGGTGCGGTCTTCCACTCTGCGAAATCAGCGGGCCCACGAGAAGGGGAGAAGACTGCAGGAGAGGAGAGGCTAAGAGGGCTAGGCCCATGTATTGCGCATCACTCTCCCTGTAACTATAACCCAAGGAAGGCACCTCGCAGCAGCAGCACGACTACATCAAGACCGCACTTCGAGAAGCCAAGTCCGGATGCAGCCACACCACCGCCACTTGGCCACCTTAAGAGAGTCATAGTTACTCCCGCCGTTTACCCGCGCTTGCTTGAATTTCTTCACGTTGACATTCAGAGCACTGGGCAGAAATCACATTGCGTCAACACCCGCTAGGGCCATCGCAATGCTTTGTTTTAATTAGACAGTCGGATTCCCCCAGTCCGTGCCAGTTCTGAGTTGATCGTTGAATGGCGGCCGAAGAGAATCCGCGCACCCGCGCGCCCCCGGAGGAGCACGCTAAGGCGGACGCGGCCTCGCAGCAAGGAAGATCCGTGGGAGGCCAAGGCACGGGACCGAGCTCGGATCCTGCACGCAGGTTGAAGCACCGGGGCGCGAACGCCGCGCAGGCGCGCGCATCCTGCACCGCCGGCCAGCACGAGGCCAACCAACGGCGAGAGCAGACCACGCCCGCGCTAAACGCCCGCACTTACCGGCACCCCTACGGCACTCACCTCGCCCAGGCCCGGCACGTTAGCGCTGACCCACTTCCCGACCAAGCCCGACACGCCCCGATCCTCAGAGCCAATCCTTATCCCGAAGTTACGGATCCAATTTGCCGACTTCCCTTACCTACATTATTCTATCGACTAGAGGCTCTTCACCTTGGAGACCTGCTGCGGATATGGGTACGAACCGGCGCGACACCTCCACGTGGCCCTCTCCCGGATTTTCAAGGTCCGAGGGGAAGATCGGGACACCGCCGCAACTGCGGTGCTCTTCGCGTTCCAAACCCTATCTCCCTGCTAGAGGATTCCAGGGAACTCGAACGCTCATGCAGAAAAGAAAACTCTTCCCCGATCTCCCGACGGCGTCTCCGGGTCCTTTTGGGTTACCCCGACGAGCATCTCTAAAAGAGGGGCCCGACTTGTATCGGTTCCGCTGCCGGGTTCCGGAATAGGAACCGGATTCCCTTTCGCCCAACGGGGGCCAGCACAAAGTGCATCATGCTATGACGGCCCCCATCAACATCGGATTTCTCCTAGGGCTTAGGATCGACTGACTCGTGTGCAACGGCTGTTCACACGAAACCCTTCTCCGCGTCAGCCCTCCAGGGCCTCGCTGGAGTATTTGCTACTACCACCAAGATCTGCACCGACGGCGGCTCCAGGCAGGCTCACGCCCAGACCCTTCTGCGCCCACCGCCGCGACCCTCCTACTCGTCAGGGCTTCGCGGCCGGCCGCAAGGACCGGCCATGACTGCCAGACTGACGGCCGAGTATAGGCACGACGCTTCAGCGCCATCCATTTTCAGGGCTAGTTGCTTCGGCAGGTGAGTTGTTACACACTCCTTAGCGGATTCCGACTTCCATGGCCACCGTCCTGCTGTCTTAAGCAACCAACGCCTTTCATGGTTTCCCATGAGCGTCGATTCGGGCGCCTTAACTCGGCGTTTGGTTCATCCCACAGCGCCAGTTCTGCTTACCAAAAGTGGCCCACTTGGCACTCCGATCCGAGTCGTTTGCTCGCGGCTTCAGCATATCAAGCAAGCCGGAGATCTCACCCATTTAAAGTTTGAGAATAGGTTGAGGTCGTTTCGGCCCCAAGGCCTCTAATCATTCGCTTTACCGGATGAGACTCGTACGAGCACCAGCTATCCTGAGGGAAACTTCGGAGTGAACCAGCTACTAGATGGT
>NW_025725786.1:0-2500 GCF_021461395.2 Schistocerca americana | reverse complement strand
ACCGAATCAAGAAAGAGCTATCAATCTGTCAATCCTTCCGGTGTCCGGGCCTGGTGAGGTTTCCCGTGTTGAGTCAAATTAAGCCGCAGGCTCCACTCCTGGTGGTGCCCTTCCGTCAATTCCTTTAAGTTTCAGCTTTGCAACCATACTTCCCCCGGAACCCAAAAGCTTTGGTTTCCCGGAGGCTGCCCGCCGAGTCATCGGAGGAACTGCGGCGGATCGCTGGCTGGCATCGTTTATGGTTAGAACTAGGGCGGTATCTGATCGCCTTCGAACCTCTAACTTTCGTTCTTGATTAATGAAAACATACTTGGCAAATGCTTTCGCTTCTGTTCGTCTTGCGACGATCCAAGAATTTCACCTCTAACGTCGCAATACGAATGCCCCCGCCTGTCCCTATTAATCATTACCTCGGGTTCCGAAAACCAACAAAATAGAACCGAGGTCCTATTCCATTATTCCATGCACACAGTATTCAGGCGGGCTTGCCTGCTTTAAGCACTCTAATTTGTTCAAAGTAAACGTGCCGGCCCACCGAGACACTCACTCAAGAGCACCCTGGTAGGATTGCAACGGGGTCCGCCTCGGGACGCACGAGCACGCACGAGGCGCGTCGCACGCCTTCAGCTCGCCCCACCGGCAGGACGTCCCACGATACATGCCAGTTAAACACCGACGGGCGGTGAACCAACAGCGTGGGACACAAATCCAACTACGAGCTTTTTAACCGCAACAACTTTAATATACGCTATTGGAGCTGGAATTACCGCGGCTGCTGGCACCAGACTTGCCCTCCAATAGATACTCGTTAAAGGATTTAAAGTGTACTCATTCCGATTACGGGGCCTCGGATGAGTCCCGTATCGTTATTTTTCGTCACTACCTCCCCGTGCCGGGAGTGGGTAATTTGCGCGCCTGCTGCCTTCCTTGGATGTGGTAGCCGTTTCTCAGGCTCCCTCTCCGGAATCGAACCCTGATTCCCCGTTACCCGTTACAACCATGGTAGGCGCAGAACCTACCATCGACAGTTGATAAGGCAGACATTTGAAAGATGCGTCGCCGGTACGAGGACCGTGCGATCAGCCCAAAGTTATTCAGAGTCACCAAGGCAAACGGACCGGACGAGCCGACCGATTGGTTTTGATCTAATAAAAGCGTCCCTTCCATCTCTGGTCGGGACTCTGTTTGCATGTATTAGCTCTAGAATTACCACAGTTATCCAAGTAACGTGGGTACGATCTAAGGAACCATAACTGATTTAATGAGCCATTCGCGGTTTCACCTTAATGCGGCTTGTACTGAGACATGCATGGCTTAATCTTTGAGACAAGCATATGACTACTGGCAGGATCAACCAGGGAGCTGCGTCAACTAGAGCTGAGCAGCCGGCCGCCCGGGAGTGTGTCCCGGGGGCCCGCGCGAACACGCAAGCGTCCGCTCAATTATTCTGCAAACAGGAGGAGGCTGAGCTCCCCTGCACAATACACCTCGAAACCCTCTCAGGTCCCGGCGGCGCGCAGCGCCGTCCTAAGTACTTGGTCGGGTTCGAGAGAGGCGCAATCGCCCGGAGTTTGGCGAGTAGACGCTTTAGGTGCGACCACCCGTGCTCCCAACTGAGCTTGCCGCTGCCGACAGAGGCCCGGGAGCGTGCTGTCGTGGCATTGCCGGCGGGAGACAACACGCGCCACCTACGGTGGCCGGCAGCTCCAACGCCAGCGCCACAGAAGGACAAAAGCCCCACTTGGGTGCCGAAGCGAACTCTCCCAGCACAGCGCACGCGCCAACACGTCCGCACAGCTGCGATACAAACCACCTGCGAGAACCGCAGAGGCGACCGAGCAGCAGACGGCGTCGCGGCGCCGAGCGCCGGGCGGCGGCGCATCCTCAGCGCACACAGTCCTCAATCGGACCAGCACACTGCAGATGTCCACCGCGCTTCGCACCGGGCCCGCGAGGACCTACTTTGGCCGCACGGCGCCGCGTGCAGGGTGCGCCGGCGCGCAGCTGCGCCGCCTGCCGCCTCCGTCGGCCGGCGCGCCTGCCACTGGCCGCCCCCACCAGCCGGCTGTAGCGCGTGCGCCCACGCACCGCGCGGCCAGCACGCCGGGAGGCCCCCCCTCACCGGCCGGGGACGGTCCCACCCAGCCACCGCCGCGTATCGCTTCACACCCACATGCCATTCACGTTCGTGGGCATGGTGGGTATCGCTGAAACAACCGGTTGGTAGCTCAACCGATCGTCGCCATCACTGATTCACCTCTAGCGAGAACAACCGCACCACAACCGTTTACCAGTTGTTCATTTGCGTAACGTCACCAGCAAACGTAGACGTCCATCGCCATTTGCAAATTCAACGATTGTTGCATGCCTGTGTCAGGTGTCACGACACACTATGTCTGCCCACATACACGCAACAACATGTGCACGCTTCGCGAACACGTGGAAGGTGGCCCCCGTACGTATGCGATGTCCATTGCGCGAACGACTGTCAACCGGCCTC
>NW_025725785.1:0-22384 GCF_021461395.2 Schistocerca americana | reverse complement strand
CGTGTGGCGATGCACGTGCATGTGTGGGTCGCGAGTGCGTTTTTGGCTGGCTCTGTGTGTGTGTGTGTGTGTGTGTGTGTGTGTTTTGGGGGGGGAAGGGGGAGGCGGTGGTGAAAGTGCAGTCGTTGCCACGGGCGTCGTCGGGTGGGGCTGGGGCTGTGCGTCGTTGGCGGAAAGGTGGTAGGTTGCGCGTAAGCGAGCCCGTCGTTGACGGTGTCGCGTGAGTTGTGAATCGAGTGGGGCGCGGGGCGCGGGACAGGAGCAGCGTGCCGCTGCGTCGTGGTCGTCAGCAGAGGCTGTGCGTGTGCTTGTCCTTTTTGGTGGGCGGTTCGTGCGAGGCGTTTTTGTTTTGTGTTGCCCTAGTTGTTAGTTTATTTTGTTTGTGTTTGTTATTGTGAGGCGACGACTGGTTGGTGGCGTGCGCGCGAAGCGGCGGTGTGCGCTTCCCGTGTCGTTTGTGTTTTTTTTTGTTTGTTTTTTGTTTTTTGCACTGGGCCCCGGGGGGGGGGGGGGTGGGTGCGTGTGTGTCGATTGCCGGCTGGCGAAAGGAAAGGTGCGCCATCGGCGGGGTGGGTCGCCGGCACAAGTAGAGGCGGCGGCGTTGTTGCTGTTGTTGTTGTGTGGTGTTTGTTTTGTTCGGCTGTGTCGGCGAGCTGTGGTGCGGGTGCGTGTGAATGGTGGTGCAAAAGTGCTGGCGTTGGGGCTGCGACTGCGACGGCGGCGAGCCGCGGGCGCGCCATTGATAGTGATGTTGTGAACAGCGGCTGTGTACGGTAGTGGTGTTGTTGTAGCACGACGTGCATCCGGGCCGGCGCGGAAAGCGCAGTTGCGGGCGGTTGCCCTTCGGTGCCAGCCATGTCGCGTGAGCGGCGGGTTGCTCTGGTGTCGACACGTGGTGCTCTGGGTTGTCGTGTGGTGCCCTTTGGCCGGTGGGGGTGGTTCGCGTGTGTCTCGTTCGCGCTCGGTATCTGGTCGTGGTCGTGCTGCTCCCCCGTCTGTCGGCGGTTTTCGACGTCGTCTGTACGTTTTTGTTCGTTTGCGGCGTGCCTGCCGACGTCGTCCCGTCGCGACCTTTCAACCGAAAGTGTGGCGCCCGAAGGTGAACGAACGTAACCCTGACCTCGGCGCTTTACGCTGAGCCGAGCGAACCGAACCTAACCTGTGGTGTGGCGAGGTGAGCTCAGCCTGTGGAGCCCCTAACGTCTACGTAAAGGTAAGCTGTCCGGCTCACGCCTCACGTTTGAACGCTTTTTGAACCTACGTTTGACGCTTCTTAACCTAGCACTGACCCCTTAACCTAACGTGTAACCTAACCGAACCTAACCTAACCTAACCTAACCTAACCTAACCTAACCTCTGACGCCTGACGTGTTTGAATGCTTAACCTAAGTTTGACGCTTAACCTAACCCAAGTCCCCTTAACCTAACCCACGTCCACCTAACCTAACCTAACCTAACCTAGACGTGTACACGTAATGTGTAACGCGTAACGTGTAAGGTCGGCTGTCGTGTGTGCTGACGGCAGATTGGGTTGGTCTGTAGATTCGGATTGCGGTTTGCCTCGGTCGAGGGGTTGGGTCGGAAGCGGCGAGGGGCGGCGGCGCCTGTTGCGCAGGCGGCGTCCGTTTGCGGCGGGCAATTGTTGAGAAACGGCTGTGAATGTTGGCGGGCGAGAGGAGGAGGACGGCGCGCGATGTGGCCCGACGGCTGCGGGCCGATCGGGAAACGGCGGGAGGGCGACGGAAGGCGATGGGGCGGCGGAGGCGCGTTTGCACGGCCGTCATCGCCGCACGCCTCGGCTTGTGTGGCTGTGGCGCCGGCCGCGCTGGCCGGGCTGCCGCGGCGACGGTGTGGGAGTTTTGCCGAAGGTTTGGCCATTGTGGCGGGTCGTCGGCTGGGGCTGTGGGGGCGGCATTTGGGCGGGGGCGGCGATTCTCGGCGGGCCGACCCAGGCTGTAGCGCGCGGTAGCTGCAGTTTGGCCGTGGTTTGCGGCGCTGCCGTGGCGACTGGTTGGCGACTGTGGTGTGGCTGTGTGTAGCCCCATCCTCGGTGGTTTGAAAGGCGCGGGCGGTTGTGGCGCAGGTTTGGGGCTGCTCCGCACAGGCTGTCGGACGTTGGGCGGTAGCAAGCGCGGGAGGCGCGGCGCGGCGGCGCGCAGAGTGGCGGCCGCTCTCTCGGCCGTCCGCGCCCGCCCGCGACACTGGCTGGGCCCTTGTGATTCTCTGCTCTGCTGTGCTGTGCTTGCGTGCCTGCCGTCCCGCTCGCTCTCGCTCTCGCTCTCGCTGTGTGTTAGGCGCGTCGTCGAAATGGCAGATCAGGCGGCTACGAACGAGACTGCTGCGGCACCCGCCGCCACCGGCACTACGAAGAAGGCCAAGTCTGCGTCGTCTGCGAAGAAGCCGCGCGCCAAGCCTGCGCACCCGCGCACCTCTGAGATGGTGACGGCCGCCATCAAGAGTCTGAAGGAGCGCGGCGGGTCGTCGCTGCAGGCGATCAAGAAGTACATAGCCGCGCACTACAAGCTGGACGCGGAGAAGCTGGCGCCGTTTATCAAGAAGTACCTCAAGTCGGCCGTCGTGGCGGGCGAGCTGGTGCAGACGAAGGGGAAGGGCGCGTCCGGCTCGTTCAAGCTTGCCGGCGCCGGCGGCGGGGGGGGCGGCCGAGGGCGGCAAGGCTCGTGCTGGCGGTGCCAAGAAGAAGCGCGCCGCTCCGGCCAGCAAGGAGAAGAAGGGCGCCCGTGCGGCCGGCGCAAAGAAGGCTGGTGGCGTGAAGGCGGCGACCGGTCGGAAGGCGGGCGCCGCCAAGAAGGCGTCTGCGGCGTCGGCCGCTCCCGCGGGTGCGAAGAAGGCGGCTGCGGCCAAGCCGGCCAAGGCCAAGTCGCCGTCGAAGGCGAAGAAGGCCGCCAAGGTTCCGACGAAGAAGCCGAAGGCGCCGCGCCCGAAGAAGGCGACGACGCCGTCTAAGGCGAAGGCTTCGCCCAAGAAGAAGAAGTAGAGTAGAGGAGAAAGAGATGGGAAAGGAAGGGTTTGGCGCTTGACTCCGTCGTCCCCACCGCCCGTCGTCGTCTAGTGGCGCGCAAGAGACGCGCGGCCCAAAACGGCCCTTCTCAGGGCCATCAAAGCACGTCGGGGAAGGTTTTGATTGTCGTGTTGCGTTTGGTGTGGGTGTGTGTCTGTCTGTCTGGCGTTTCTGTATGCCCGTGGGGATGCTGTTTGCGTGCCGTGGTGGTTGGATTGCGGGGGTCGGTGGCGGGTGTGGGCGGCGGTAGCGGTAAGCGGTGTTGTTGCTGATGTCGTGGTTGATTGTCGCCGTGTTTGTTTTGTGGCGGCGGCCGACGGTTGGTTTTCTGTCACGTTGTTTTGTTTGAATACGTTGGTTGGCTTGCCTGCGTTCGTTCTTCTCGGATGTCTGTCGTGTCTGGTCTTTGTTTTGTTCCTTTGTGTGTGTGTTATGTTTTGCAACGGGGGGCACGTTGAGATGTGGGAAGGAGTCGGCGGGGGATTTCGGTGGCGTGTAGAGCGAGCGAGCGAGCCTGCCTGGCCGTTGGCCGTCGGAGTGGAGTGCGGGTTTTTTTTGTTTTTGATTTCGAAAAACGAAAGCGGCGGCCGGCCAGCCACCCGTGCGGTGTGACGTCGGCCGTTGGGTATTGTGCGCTTTGAGCGCCGGGGAGGGATGATGTGTGATTGTTGCGCGCTGCTAGCAGGCAGGCAGAGTGAGCGGGTGTGGCGGACGGACGGGAAGTGGTGGTTTTTGTTTTTTGGGTTGCGGGGCGAGAGGCAGGCGACCGACAAAGTTTGCTCGCGACGGAGAGATGTTAGTGGCCCTGAAAAGGGCCGTTTTTGTTTGTGCGGTGCGGTGCCGCGGCGCGGTTTAGGCGCGCTCGCCGCGGATGCGGCGCGCGAGCTGGATGTCCTTGGGCATGATGGTGACGCGCTTGGCGTGGATGGCGCACAGGTTGGTGTCTTCGAAGAGGCCGACGAGGTAGGCCTCGCTGGCCTCCTGCAGGGCCATGACTGCGGAGCTCTGGAAGCGCAGGTCGGTCTTGAAGTCCTGGGCGATCTCGCGCACTAGGCGCTGGAATGGCAGCTTGCGGATGAGCAGCTCTGTGCTCTTCTGGTAGCGCCTGATTTCTCGCAGGGCGACGGTGCCCGGCCTGTAGCGGTGGGGCTTCTTGACGCCTCCGGTGGCGGGCGCGCTCTTCCTCGCCGCCTTGGTGGCGAGCTGTTTGCGCGGCGCCTTTCCGCCGGTGGACTTGCGGGCCGTTTGCTTTGTGCGGGCCATGGCGGTAGCGGTAGCGGTAGCGGAGCGGCGTGCGTGGAGGTTAGGTGCGGCGCGGCGTCCGGTGCTGCCTTGACAACGGGCCCGCGCGCCTCCGTGCTGCGCTTATATGCCCTCGGTTGCGCGTGGTGGGGGGAGGGCGGGCCAGAGTCTATATAGGGGGGCGGCGGGCGCGCTGGGCGCAGACCGTAGCCGACTCGCGAGACGCTGCAGCTGCTGTTTGTGCACGTTTTGCTTTGCCCGAGGAAGGAAGGATGACAGGCCGCGGCAAGGGAGGAAAGGGGCTCGGCAAGGGCGGCGCCAAGCGGCACCGCAAGGTGTTGCGCGACAACATCCAGGGCATCACGAAGCCCGCCATCCGCCGCCTGGCTCGCAGGGGCGGCGTGAAGCGCATCTCTGGTCTGATCTACGAGGAGACCCGCGGGGTGCTGAAGGTGTTCCTGGAGAACGTGATCCGCGACGCGGTGACGTACACTGAGCACGCCAAGCGCAAGACTGTGACGGCCATGGACGTGGTGTACGCCCTGAAGAGGCAGGGGCGCACCCTGTACGGTTTCGGCGGTTAGGCTGCGTCGCAGCGGGCGCTGGCCTTCCCGCGGCCGTGCTTGTGGGTGGGAGAGACTAGAAAACGGCCCTTTTCAGGGCCACCACACTGTTCGGAAGTTGAAAAGTGCGAAAGAGTCTGTGTTGTTGCTGCGTGTGTTGTTTGTTTGTTTCTTTCCGTTTGAGCGACGTGATGTGACTGGGAGGGGAGAAGGAAAGGAAACGTGTCATGTGGCTGGCTGTGTGTGTGTGAGAGTGGAGCTGCTTCGTTTGTGTTTGTTATTGTGTGTCTTTGTATCGATCGCGATGGAGATGGCGGGCTGTGTGTTGTTGTGCGAGAGGCGGTGATTATTTGCTTGCGTGGTTTGGCTCTGTGTGTTTGCGGCGGCGTTGGGGTTTCCGAGGCAAGGCGTGTGGGCATAGGCGGCCGGATCAGCTGTTTGTTTCGTTCGTGTCGACGGCCGTTGCGCGCGGGAGTGGAGGGCGGTGTGTCGACACGCCTCCCTTTAACAATGGTCATTATTGCTGCCGTTGTCGTTTGGAAGGCGACTGCGACCGTGCAAAATGTGTGTGTGTGTGTGTGTGTGTGTTGGGCCACACGGGCTGTGTGGACGACAAGATGGCGGACGTGCGCCGGCGGCGGCTGTGCTGTGAAAGTGCAAAGTTAAAACAACAAAACAAGGTGCGGCGAGGACGACTGAAATTTTGCTTTGGACGTAGGTTTGTGTGGTGGCCCTGAAAAGGGCCGATTGTTGTGGGCCGAGCCGAGCCGGCAAAGCGCGTTGCGTGCAGGGGAGCACGCGGCGCTGCGATTGCCTGGCCTCCTTTAGGCCTTCTTCTCGGTCTTCTTTGGCAGCAGGACGGCCTGGATGTTGGGCAGGACACCACCCTGTGCGATGGTGACGCCCGACAGGAGCTTGTTGAGCTCCTCGTCGTTGCGGATGGCAAGCTGCAGGTGGCGCGGGATGATGCGCGTCTTCTTGTTGTCGCGGGCCGCGTTTCCGGCCAGCTCGAGCACCTCAGCCGCGAGGTACTCCATGACGGCGGCGAGGTAGACGGGCGCCCCGGCGCCGACGCGCTCTGCGTAGTTTCCCTTGCGCAGGAGGCGGTGGATTCTGCCGACCGGGAACTGGAGCCCAGCCCTGCTTGAGCGGGACTTTGACTTGCCCTTGACTTTGCCTCCCTTTCCGCGTCCGGACATGGCGATGGGCTAGCGACGGTGCACACGAAACGGAAACGAAAACGACCGGTGCGAGCGGCAGCGAGTCGAGCAGCGGAGTGCGTGCCGGCGCAGCCGGGGTGGGGGTGCTTTATGGGCTCGGGTGCGGCGGCCGGTTGCGCGCGCGCCCCATTGGTCGGCGGCCGCAACAGGGCGAGCTGGTAAAGGTGCGGCGGCGGCTGGCGGCGGGTGCCACTGTGTGGGGAGACGCTGACTAGAGCGGAGCGCTTGCTACTGGTGTTGCTGCTGCCGTACGTTGGTTCGAGATGCCGCCCAAGACTAGCGGGAAGGCCGCCAAGAAGGCTGGCAAGGCGCAGAAGAACATTTCGAAGGGCGACAAGAAGAAGAAGCGCAAGAGGAAGGAGAGCTATGCCATCTACATCTACAAGGTGCTGAAGCAGGTGCACCCTGACACGGGCATCTCGTCGAAGGCGATGAGCATCATGAACAGCTTCGTGAACGACATTTTCGAGCGCATTGCGGCCGAGGCTTCTCGCCTGGCGCACTACAACAAGCGCTCGACCATCACGTCCCGCGAGATCCAGACCGCTGTGCGGCTGTTGCTGCCTGGCGAGCTGGCCAAGCACGCCGTGAGCGAGGGCACGAAGGCGGTGACCAAGTACACGAGCTCCAAGTAAGGAGGTGGCTCTGGAATGGAAGGAAGGATGGAGAAGGCTCCTCCGTTGCGAGAGCGGCAAAACGGCCCTTTTCAGGGCCACCAACTTGCCTTTTGCGGGAAGGGCGGAATTGTTGTTGTTGTTGTTTGTGTGGACGGCTGTGATGTATGTGTGCATTTTGATTGTGGGTGGGGGGGCGCGTCAAAGCGTGTTGCGGGGTACGGCCACGAGGTTGGTCGCCGTGGCGTGGAATGGTGGCACGCCTCGTTGGAGTGGTTTTGACCCATTGGTGTTGGGGTGTGTGTGTGTGTGTGTGTTACCTGTCTGCGAGGGGGGGACAGTGCGATCGGCGACTTTTGTGTCACCGTAACGACGGCCGTTTGCGGGTTTGTTTTTTTTTTGCACATCATACATGGCGAGGGTGAAATGTGAAATGTTTTTTGTTGTTTGGTTTGTTTTTTGCCGCCCACTATTCCCTTTGCTGTACGCCGAGTTTTTGACAATGGTGCGACGTAACTGCAGCGTGGAGGTGTGTGAGTGACGTTGAAATGAACGTGCCATTAAGACGCATTGTTGTTGTATTGTACTGTACGTGTACGGCGACACGCACGATGATGTACCATTCGACTCTGATTTCTGATAGCCGTGTCTGACTGATTGCGTACGACGCACGCACACCGATGTCGTCATTCAAGATGCACGCGTGTCCAGTGCAGTACAGTAAGCGCGACGCTAGACGACGACGGCGGCGGCGGCGGCGGTCGTTTGTTTGGCGAATGTCTGTACACGTGTTTGTCTGTGTCCATCCGGTATGTATTTGTTTGTTTGAAAGTGTTTTGTGTGTCGGTGACGTGGTCCGATCCGTCGCCCCCTGAGTAACTGTCGATCGGCGCGATAGACCGGCGTCACGCAACTGAACCGAAGTCTTGGGCACACCCGTCATACTGTTGTACACCGTCGCGCTGAGAACGGTAACGAAGGGTTGACTTTGATCGGTCGAATGTCTGGGCAGAACGTGAGGAATGAGGCAAGAGTGCAAGGAGGGGGGGCAAAAGAGAGAGGAAGGGAAAAAGGGGAGAAACGCATTCGTAGAGCAACGGAACGTTCCCGTGTCGGAGGCGTATTGGAGCCGCACTGAAAATGCGTTTAACGGCGGCGCGGCTGCAAGTGTCTGCCGTGGTGAACGTTACCTTTGACGGCTGCATTGGGCTTTGCCTTTGCTTTCGCTTTCGCTTTCCCGGATGTACGTAACGTTTGTTGATATGGTTCTGAGGAAGAGTGTATGACAGTGCCGTGCCGTCCATGTTCGTGTGCCCTCCCATTGTGTGTATGCTATTGTCTGTGTACTTGAATGATGTATGTAGGTGTTAGTGGACATGTTTTACCAGTGGGGGGAAATGGATCGTCGATAGTTGCCGTCACTCTGTCACGGTCGAGATGACGCACCCTCCGTACAGAAAGGTGTCGAGAAAGTGAGTGTGTGCGTCCGTGAATTGGCAGTGTTTGGAGGTGGGCGTGCCCTGCATGTGGCCCGGAAGGCTGTTCGTTTGGCGGTAGTGTTGTGTGGACAGGGGAGGGGCATGCGTAACGCTGCTGGCATGGCATGGCATTTCGGGAGATGGGAGGGGGCAAACGAGGAGCGGCGGCCAAAGAGAGGCGGGACGGGGAGGGGCGCGGTGTGGGTGGCTTGCGCCTGTGCTCGGCGTTGTGGTTTGTGCAAAAGAGGAGGAGAAAAACAATGAGTTGCCAGGGAGGGGAGCGGTGTTGTGTTGTGGTTGTCGTGGTGTAGCCGCAGACGCGGCTGTCAGTGAACGTGGCGAGACGGACGGATGCGCGGAGGGGCGGGGGCGGCGCATTTCGCCGGTGCCGTGCCGTGCCTGAAAGCCGCGTGGTCGCTGTGTTGTTGGTGGCGTGGGGGCGAGGAGAGTACCGTACGGGTGTGCTTGTGCGCCGGAAATGGCACACTGCGCCTGCCCGTCTTGGAGGCTGATGGCTGTGGTGTGGAAATGGGGCGCGGTGATGTTGAAGCAGTTGAAGAACAGAAAAGAAACCAAGAAAACGGAAGGCGTGATGCGGCGGTGGTGGTGGTGGTGAGAGCGGGAAAAACAAAACAAAAAAAAAGAAGGAAAAACAACAAGAAACAAAAAAGAAAACAAAAGGTCTATCAATATTAGAATGTAAATGGAAATGGAAATGGACCCAGGTATAACCTCCCTGCACAAGTAGCAGAGGGTCCGATGATAATAAAAATGTGCCAGAATGTTAACGTCCCTACAAAACAAACCCAACGATAATATGAATGAAAGAATGAACCGTATGTAACATTGCAACAGACATAATGAAACCTGATAAATTGTATAAGGGCAGCAGCGTTGACCTTTGGCCCTGTATCCAGAATAAAAAGAGCCAAAGATCGTTACCCCAATGAAAAAGACACTGAAACACGTATGTAACATAGCAGCGATGGCGAGACATTGTAGCGTCTGTGACCAGAGAGTTTGCGCTGGACCGCGCGAGTGTTGCGAGCGGTTCTCAGTCAGTCAGTCAGTCAGTCAGTCAGTCGTTGCGAGTCTGTAGGTCTGTCTAGTTGAGGGCTGTACTCTGTCAGTAGTCGTCGCGTGCAGTACGCTAATAGTCGTCATGCAGAGCGGTCGGTCAGTAGTAGCAGCCGAGTGCGGTTGTGTGATGTAGGCGGTCGGCAACACTGGTCAAGATGGTGAATAAGGTATACTGTTAATTAATATAATCATTAGATAATGAACAATTTTATTTATTGTAATTATTCTCCAACAAGTTCCCCAATACTAATTTTTATTTCAAAAGCATTTTTCAAACATTTAATTGTTTATTGAACTAAAGAGTTCGTTGCACTTCACATTTCATTCCACGTCTTTGAAGAAAGATTGCACTAAAATCACAACAAAAAGAGAATATTATTATTTGCAATGCAGTTCCTCCAAGCGCTGCGCAACAAACAAGAGCAGAAATGTTGTGACATCCATTTATTCCGAGGTAAGACTTTTAATTCTGATTGTTTTGCACAGGGCCAAAGACCGATAGTTCGGTTTAATCGAAGTTTCTTGTCACTGAACGGACTTTAAATGTTGTGAAGAATTTATATTTGAGTCAGATTGCGAAATTCACATGTTTGTTGCCATTTTCAATACCTCTCATTGTGGGCGAGGTTACAATTAGCGCAATGTCCATTAGCATCCGTAAATAACATTGTCCATTATTTTAAATTTTGCGGGGAGGTTACAACACACAAAAAAAAACAAAAAAAAATTGCATTTGTATCCGCTCCTCAATTGTAGATACCCCTTACACAGCTGTGTGCAATGAATGAGTGCTGGCTGGTAATTAATTGCACTCCTTGGAGGGAAATGCCATAGGAAGTAGTCTTTAAAAAGTGAATGTTTTTCGTTAAAAGACAAAAGTTACGTTAGAAAAAAGTAATAGTGGGGCTTTTGTTGTTGAACAAAATAAGTACAATGAACATACGTTATCAGATTTGCGCAAAATGCAGCTTCACACTACCTTTTGATTATAACACAATATACTATACATCGTCCCGAACCGTGACCAGAGTCGCGAGACGAGCAGAGCACGCCGCCGACGCCCGCTCAGTACAACCGTCCACCCGCTACTACTGTCGACCGACTACTACCTCTCCCGACTCGCGCTACAATATATATAACAACTGTTCCTGGCGACCCGGTGCGTGCCACTACTGTCGTCTGGCGCGGTCCAAGCGCCGACTAGCAACGATAAATAACTCTCTGGTCAGACAGAGATGCTGTCATGCCTCGCCATCGCTCTGGTAATGAATACATACGTGTTGCAGCGTGCGTACCACCGGAACACGCAGTGGCGGAGCCAAAGACTGTGTTGTCGAGGTCGAGTGCGAGCGGGAAGAGAGGCAGCGTCGGCACGGAGATGCAAGCGAGCGCGAGACGCACGGGGGCTGCGGCGTGGCGCGTTTGCGGTCGGCGCCTTTGGTGGCAACGGCCGGGACAAGCAGCGGTGTATGGTGTGGTGCGGGGCGGACAGGGGCGGCGGTGGACGGGGAGGAGGCGGCGCGACGACGGCATGGGGGCGAAAACGGGACGGGGGACGGGGGACGGCGGATGTTGAGAGGCGTCACGCGCGGACAGGACGCAGACACAGAGACACACAGATTGGAAAGGGAGGGTGCGCGGTAATAGTTGGGAATGTGCGTACCGTGCGGGATGGGAGTGGGCGAGGAACACGGTCGTGGCCCCTGTTTTGGGTGCGTGTGATGACGTCGGTGTGTTGTGGGAAGGGAAGGTGCTGTGGCGGCGGCGCGTAATGGGCGTAGGCCGAAAAGAGAAAGGAACGTCGGCAGTGTGTTGGCAAGCGTCGGTTCGACTGCGACGTTGATGGGCAGGGCAGGGCAAGGTTAATGGTGGTAGGAGTAGGCGTGTGGGCGCAAAAAAATCTGCCGCTGCAGGCGGTGCCGTAACCGCCATGGCGGGAAGGAGAGGGGCCAAAGAAAGAAAGAAAGAAAGAAAGAAAGAAAGAAAGAAAGAAAGAAGAAAACAAAAAAAAAAAAAAGAAGGAGGGGGGGGGGGGGGCGAAAGTGGAGAGGCGGTGGTGTGAGAAGGGCGGGGGCGGAAGGAAGGCAGGAAGGACAAGAGGCGAGGCGACGGCTTGCTTTGTGTATCGGTCGGTCTCTGGCTATGCTTCGTTTTCTGCAGCAGGGTCGGTGCGCGGCGTGGCTCGCGGCAGTGGGAACGCCTGGCGGCTGGACGGCCAGCAATGCGGTTGGATGGGCGGCCACAGCACCGCACCTGTGCCCGAGGAGGAGACGCTGGCGGCGGGCCCTGAGGTGAGGCCGGCTCGGCTGGGGCTGGGGCTGGGGCTGTGGATGTGTAGGTGTGCGCCGCTGCTGCAACAACGAGTAAAACGCGAGAAGAAGGGATGGCGGTAGAGAGGAAAAAAAAAAAAAAAAAAAAAAGGTCGTGTTGTGTTGATGCGCAGGCAGACGCGTACAGAGAGACGAGCCCGGTCTGCAGCAGGGTGTGGCCGTGCCGAGTGCAGAGCAGCGGCGGCTCGGTTCGGTTCGGCCCGGCCCGGCGGGCCGCGCTGTTGTCGCGGACGTGAGCGCCCCCTGGCGGGTGGCCGGAGGCGGCGCGGCGTGTTGGACGTGTGGCTGGTGGCAGTGCACAATTTGCGAGTGGCTGGCGGTGTGGTGTGGCGGTTGGCGCGTCGGGCGGCGGAGAGAGAGAGGGAGGAGGAGAGGTATGTGTTGCGGGCGCCCTTTGCTGCGCTGCGTCGTTGCGTGTGCCGTACAGGGCGGGCGCTTGTCGACTGTGGGGCCGGTGTGGCGAATTGGCGTGAAACGGCTGCCGAGAGGTGTGTGGTAGCGAGCCGGTCGGTGTCAGTGCGAAGGGGAATGTGCGTGCGTTTGGCGGTTTCGGTGTGCTTTTTGCGGCGTGAGAGTGGGAATTAGTGGGGCCGGCTGTTGTGTTGGTTCCTTGTGTCTTGTGTCGCGTAGCTTGATGGCAACGTGGAAGGACGCCGGTTTCGTTTCGAGCCGTGCGTGTGGTTGTCGACGTTGACTGGTTGGCGTGTGGCGATGCACGTGCATGTGTGGGTCGCGAGTGCGTTTTTGGCTGGCTCTGTGTGTGTGTGTGTGTGTGTGTGTGTGTGTTTTGGGGGGGGAAGGGGGAGGCGGTGGTGAAAGTGCAGTCGTTGCCACGGGCGTCGTCGGGTGGGGCTGGGGCTGTGCGTCGTTGGCGGAAAGGTGGTAGGTTGCGCGTAAGCGAGCCCGTCGTTGACGGTGTCGCGTGAGTTGTGAATCGAGTGGGGCGCGGGGCGCGGGACAGGAGCAGCGTGCCGCTGCGTCGTGGTCGTCAGCAGAGGCTGTGCGTGTGCTTGTCCTTTTTGTGGGCGGTTCGTGCGAGGCGTTTTTGTTTTGTGTTGCCCTAGTTGTTAGTTTATTTTGTTTGTGTTTGTTATTGTGAGGCGACGACTGGTTGGTGGCGTGCGCGCGAAGCGGCGGTGTGCGCTTCCCGTGTCGTTTGTGTTTTTTTTTGTTTGTTTTTGTTTTTTGCACTGGGCCCCGGGGGGGGGGGGGGTGGGTGCGTGTGTGTCGATTGCCGGCTGGCGAAAGGAAAGGTGCGCCATCGGCGGGGTGGGTCGCCGGCACAAGTAGAGGCGGCGGCGTTGTTGCTGTTGTTGTTGTGTGGTGTTTGTTTTGTTCGGCTGTGTCGGCGAGCTGTGGTGCGGTGCGTGTGAATGGTGGTGCAAAAGTGCTGGCGTTGGGGCTGCGACTGCGACGGCGGCGAGCCGCGGGCGCGCCATTGATAGTGATGTTGTGAACAGCGGCTGTGTACGGTAGTGGTGTTGTTGTAGCACGACGTGCATCCGGGCCGGCGCGGAAAGCGCAGTTGCGGGCGGTTGCCCTTCGGTGCCAGCCATGTCGCGTGAGCGGCGGGTTGCTCTGGTGTCGACACGTGGTGCTCTGGGTTGTCGTGTGGTGCCCTTTGGCCGGTGGGGGTGGTTCGCGTGTGTCTCGTTCGCGCTCGGTATCTGGTCGTGGTCGTGCTGCTCCCCCGTCTGTCGGCGGTTTTCGACGTCGTCTGTACGTTTTTGTTCGTTTGCGGCGTGCCTGCCGACGTCGTCCCGTCGCGACCTTTCAACCGAAAGTGTGGCGCCCGAAGGTGAACGAACGTAACCCTGACCTCGGCGCTTTACGCTGAGCCGAGCGAACCGAACCTAACCTGTGGTGTGGCGAGGTGAGCTCAGCCTGTGGAGCCCCTAACGTCTACGTAAAGGTAAGCTGTCCGGCTCACGCCTCACGTTTGAACGCTTTTTGAACCTACGTTTGACGCTTCTTAACCTAGCACTGACCCCTTAACCTAACGTGTAACCTAACCGAACCTAACCTAACCTAACCTAACCTAACCTAACCTAACCTCTGACGCCTGACGTGTTTGAATGCTTAACCTAAGTTTGACGCTTAACCTAACCCAAGTCCCCTTAACCTAACCCACGTCCACCTAACCTAACCTAACCTAACCTAGACGTGTACACGTAATGTGTAACGCGTAACGTGTAAGGTCGGCTGTCGTGTGTGCTGACGGCAGATTGGGTTGGTCTGTAGATTCGGATTGCGGTTTGCCTCGGTCGAGGGGTTGGGTCGGAAGCGGCGAGGGGCGGCGGCGCCTGTTGCGCAGGCGGCGTCCGTTTGCGGCGGGCAATTGTTGAGAAACGGCTGTGAATGTTGGCGGGCGAGAGGAGGAGGACGGCGCGCGATGTGGCCCGACGGCTGCGGGCCGATCGGGAAACGGCGGGAGGGCGACGGAAGGCGATGGGGCGGCGGAGGCGCGTTTGCACGGCCGTCATCGCCGCACGCCTCGGCTTGTGTGGCTGTGGCGCCGGCCGCGCTGGCCGGGCTGCCGCGGCGACGGTGTGGGAGTTTTGCCGAAGGTTTGGCCATTGTGGCGGGTCGTCGGCTGGGGCTGTGGGGGCGGCATTTGGGCGGGGGCGGCGATTCTCGGCGGGCCGACCCAGGCTGTAGCGCGCGGTAGCTGCAGTTTGGCCGTGGTTTGCGGCGCTGCCGTGGCGACTGGTTGGCGACTGTGGTGTGGCTGTGTGTAGCCCCATCCTCGGTGGTTTGAAAGGCGCGGGCGGTTGTGGCGCAGGTTTGGGGCTGCTCCGCACAGGCTGTCGGACGTTGGGCGGTAGCAAGCGCGGGAGGCGCGGCGCGGCGGCGCGCAGAGTGGCGGCCGCTCTCTCGGCCGTCCGCGCCCGCCCGCGACACTGGCTGGGCCCTTGTGATTCTCTGCTCTGCTGTGCTGTGCTTGCGTGCCTGCCGTCCCGCTCGCTCTCGCTCTCGCTCTCGCTGTGTGTTAGGCGCGTCGTCGAAATGGCAGATCAGGCGGCTACGAACGAGACTGCTGCGGCACCCGCCGCCACCGGCACTACGAAGAAGGCCAAGTCTGCGTCGTCTGCGAAGAAGCCGCGCGCCAAGCCTGCGCACCCGCGCACCTCTGAGATGGTGACGGCCGCCATCAAGAGTCTGAAGGAGCGCGGCGGGTCGTCGCTGCAGGCGATCAAGAAGTACATAGCCGCGCACTACAAGCTGGACGCGGAGAAGCTGGCGCCGTTTATCAAGAAGTACCTCAAGTCGGCCGTCGTGGCGGGCGAGCTGGTGCAGACGAAGGGGAAGGGCGCGTCCGGCTCGTTCAAGCTTGCCGGCGCCGGCGGCGGGGGGGCGGCCGAGGGCGGCAAGGCTCGTGCTGGCGGTGCCAAGAAGAAGCGCGCCGCTCCGGCCAGCAAGGAGAAGAAGGGCGCCCGTGCGGCCGGCGCAAAGAAGGCTGGTGGCGTGAAGGCGGCGACCGGTCGGAAGGCGGGCGCCGCCAAGAAGGCGTCTGCGGCGTCGGCCGCTCCCGCGGGTGCGAAGAAGGCGGCTGCGGCCAAGCCGGCCAAGGCCAAGTCGCCGTCGAAGGCGAAGAAGGCCGCCAAGGTTCCGACGAAGAAGCCGAAGGCGCCGCGCCCGAAGAAGGCGACGACGCCGTCTAAGGCGAAGGCTTCGCCCAAGAAGAAGAAGTAGAGTAGAGGAGAAAGAGATGGGAAAGGAAGGGTTTGGCGCTTGACTCCGTCGTCCCCACCGCCCGTCGTCGTCTAGTGGCGCGCAAGAGACGCGCGGCCCAAAACGGCCCTTCTCAGGGCCATCAAAGCACGTCGGGGAAGGTTTTGATTGTCGTGTTGCGTTTGGTGTGGGTGTGTGTCTGTCTGTCTGGCGTTTCTGTATGCCCGTGGGGATGCTGTTTGCGTGCCGTGGTGGTTGGATTGCGGGGGTCGGTGGCGGGTGTGGGCGGCGGTAGCGGTAAGCGGTGTTGTTGCTGATGTCGTGGTTGATTGTCGCCGTGTTTGTTTTGTGGCGGCGGCCGACGGTTGGTTTTCTGTCACGTTGTTTTGTTTGAATACGTTGGTTGGCTTGCCTGCGTTCGTTCTTCTCGGATGTCTGTCGTGTCTGGTCTTTGTTTTGTTCCTTTGTGTGTGTGTTATGTTTTGCAACGGGGGGCACGTTGAGATGTGGGAAGGAGTCGGCGGGGGATTTCGGTGGCGTGTAGAGCGAGCGAGCGAGCCTGCCTGGCCGTTGGCCGTCGGAGTGGAGTGCGGGTTTTTTTTGTTTTTGATTTCGAAAAACGAAAGCGGCGGCCGGCCAGCCACCCGTGCGGTGTGACGTCGGCCGTTGGGTATTGTGCGCTTTGAGCGCCGGGGAGGGATGATGTGTGATTGTTGCGCGCTGCTAGCAGGCAGGCAGAGTGAGCGGGTGTGGCGGACGGACGGGAAGTGGTGGTTTTTGTTTTTTGGGTTGCGGGGCGAGAGGCAGGCGACCGACAAAGTTTGCTCGCGACGGAGAGATGTTAGTGGCCCTGAAAAGGGCCGTTTTTGTTTGTGCGGTGCGGTGCCGCGGCGCGGTTTAGGCGCGCTCGCCGCGGATGCGGCGCGCGAGCTGGATGTCCTTGGGCATGATGGTGACGCGCTTGGCGTGGATGGCGCACAGGTTGGTGTCTTCGAAGAGGCCGACGAGGTAGGCCTCGCTGGCCTCCTGCAGGGCCATGACTGCGGAGCTCTGGAAGCGCAGGTCGGTCTTGAAGTCCTGGGCGATCTCGCGCACTAGGCGCTGGAATGGCAGCTTGCGGATGAGCAGCTCTGTGCTCTTCTGGTAGCGCCTGATTTCTCGCAGGGCGACGGTGCCCGGCCTGTAGCGGTGGGGCTTCTTGACGCCTCCGGTGGCGGGCGCGCTCTTCCTCGCCGCCTTGGTGGCGAGCTGTTTGCGCGGCGCCTTTCCGCCGGTGGACTTGCGGGCCGTTTGCTTTGTGCGGGCCATGGCGGTAGCGGTAGCGGTAGCGGAGCGGCGTGCGTGGAGGTTAGGTGCGGCGCGGCGTCCGGTGCTGCCTTGACAACGGGCCCGCGCGCCTCCGTGCTGCGCTTATATGCCCTCGGTTGCGCGTGGTGGGGGGAGGGCGGGCCAGAGTCTATATAGGGGGGCGGCGGGCGCGCTGGGCGCAGACCGTAGCCGACTCGCGAGACGCTGCAGCTGCTGTTTGTGCACGTTTTGCTTTGCCCGAGGAAGGAAGGATGACAGGCCGCGGCAAGGGAGGAAAGGGGCTCGGCAAGGGCGGCGCCAAGCGGCACCGCAAGGTGTTGCGCGACAACATCCAGGGCATCACGAAGCCCGCCATCCGCCGCCTGGCTCGCAGGGGCGGCGTGAAGCGCATCTCTGGTCTGATCTACGAGGAGACCCGCGGGGTGCTGAAGGTGTTCCTGGAGAACGTGATCCGCGACGCGGTGACGTACACTGAGCACGCCAAGCGCAAGACTGTGACGGCCATGGACGTGGTGTACGCCCTGAAGAGGCAGGGGCGCACCCTGTACGGTTTCGGCGGTTAGGCTGCGTCGCAGCGGGCGCTGGCCTTCCCGCGGCCGTGCTTGTGGGTGGGAGAGACTAGAAAACGGCCCTTTTCAGGGCCACCACACTGTTCGGAAGTTGAAAAGTGCGAAAGAGTCTGTGTTGTTGCTGCGTGTGTTGTTTGTTTGTTTCTTTCCGTTTGAGCGACGTGATGTGACTGGGAGGGGAGAAGGAAAGGAAACGTGTCATGTGGCTGGCTGTGTGTGTGTGAGAGTGGAGCTGCTTCGTTTGTGTTTGTTATTGTGTGTCTTTGTATCGATCGCGATGGAGATGGCGGGCTGTGTGTTGTTGTGCGAGAGGCGGTGATTATTTGCTTGCGTGGTTTGGCTCTGTGTGTTTGCGGCGGCGTTGGGGTTTCCGAGGCAAGGCGTGTGGGCATAGGCGGCCGGATCAGCTGTTTGTTTCGTTCGTGTCGACGGCCGTTGCGCGCGGGAGTGGAGGGCGGTGTGTCGACACGCCTCCCTTTAACAATGGTCATTATTGCTGCCGTTGTCGTTTGGAAGGCGACTGCGACCGTGCAAAATGTGTGTGTGTGTGTGTGTGTGTGTTGGGCCACACGGGCTGTGTGGACGACAAGATGGCGGACGTGCGCCGGCGGCGGCTGTGCTGTGAAAGTGCAAAGTTAAAACAACAAAACAAGGTGCGGCGAGGACGACTGAAATTTTGCTTTGGACGTAGGTTTGTGTGGTGGCCCTGAAAAGGGCCGATTGTTGTGGGCCGAGCCGAGCCGGCAAAGCGCGTTGCGTGCAGGGGAGCACGCGGCGCTGCGATTGCCTGGCCTCCTTTAGGCCTTCTTCTCGGTCTTCTTTGGCAGCAGGACGGCCTGGATGTTGGGCAGGACACCACCCTGTGCGATGGTGACGCCCGACAGGAGCTTGTTGAGCTCCTCGTCGTTGCGGATGGCAAGCTGCAGGTGGCGCGGGATGATGCGCGTCTTCTTGTTGTCGCGGGCCGCGTTTCCGGCCAGCTCGAGCACCTCAGCCGCGAGGTACTCCATGACGGCGGCGAGGTAGACGGGCGCCCCGGCGCCGACGCGCTCTGCGTAGTTTCCCTTGCGCAGGAGGCGGTGGATTCTGCCGACCGGGAACTGGAGCCCAGCCCTGCTTGAGCGGGACTTTGACTTGCCCTTGACTTTGCCTCCCTTTCCGCGTCCGGACATGGCGATGGGCTAGCGACGGTGCACACGAAACGGAAACGAAAACGACCGGTGCGAGCGGCAGCGAGTCGAGCAGCGGAGTGCGTGCCGGCGCAGCCGGGGTGGGGGTGCTTTATGGGCTCGGGTGCGGCGGCCGGTTGCGCGCGCGCCCCATTGGTCGGCGGCCGCAACAGGGCGAGCTGGTAAAGGTGCGGCGGCGGCTGGCGGCGGGTGCCACTGTGTGGGGAGACGCTGACTAGAGCGGAGCGCTTGCTACTGGTGTTGCTGCTGCCGTACGTTGGTTCGAGATGCCGCCCAAGACTAGCGGGAAGGCCGCCAAGAAGGCTGGCAAGGCGCAGAAGAACATTTCGAAGGGCGACAAGAAGAAGAAGCGCAAGAGGAAGGAGAGCTATGCCATCTACATCTACAAGGTGCTGAAGCAGGTGCACCCTGACACGGGCATCTCGTCGAAGGCGATGAGCATCATGAACAGCTTCGTGAACGACATTTTCGAGCGCATTGCGGCCGAGGCTTCTCGCCTGGCGCACTACAACAAGCGCTCGACCATCACGTCCCGCGAGATCCAGACCGCTGTGCGGCTGTTGCTGCCTGGCGAGCTGGCCAAGCACGCCGTGAGCGAGGGCACGAAGGCGGTGACCAAGTACACGAGCTCCAAGTAAGGAGGTGGCTCTGGAATGGAAGGAAGGATGGAGAAGGCTCCTCCGTTGCGAGAGCGGCAAAACGGCCCTTTTCAGGGCCACCAACTTGCCTTTTGCGGGAAGGGCGGAATTGTTGTTGTTGTTGTTTGTGTGGACGGCTGTGATGTATGTGTGCATTTTGATTGTGGGTGGGGGGGCGCGTCAAAGCGTGTTGCGGGGTACGGCCACGAGGTTGGTCGCCGTGGCGTGGAATGGTGGCACGCCTCGTTGGAGTGGTTTTGACCCATTGGTGTTGGGGTGTGTGTGTGTGTGTGTGTTACCTGTCTGCGAGGGGGGGACAGTGCGATCGGCGACTTTTGTGTCACCGTAACGACGGCCGTTTGCGGGTTTGTTTTTTTTTTGCACATCATACATGGCGAGGGTGAAATGTGAAATGTTTTTTGTTGTTTGGTTTGTTTTTTGCCGCCCACTATTCCCTTTGCTGTACGCCGAGTTTTTGACAATGGTGCGACGTAACTGCAGCGTGGAGGTGTGTGAGTGACGTTGAAATGAACGTGCCATTAAGACGCATTGTTGTTGTATTGTACTGTACGTGTACGGCGACACGCACGATGATGTACCATTCGACTCTGATTTCTGATAGCCGTGTCTGACTGATTGCGTACGACGCACGCACACCGATGTCGTCATTCAAGATGCACGCGTGTCCAGTGCAGTACAGTAAGCGCGACGCTAGACGACGACGGCGGCGGCGGCGGCGGTCGTTTGTTTGGCGAATGTCTGTACACGTGTTTGTCTGTGTCCATCCGGTATGTATTTGTTTGTTTGAAAGTGTTTTGTGTGTCGGTGACGTGGTCCGATCCGTCGCCCCCTGAGTAACTGTCGATCGGCGCGATAGACCGGCGTCACGCAACTGAACCGAAGTCTTGGGCACACCCGTCATACTGTTGTACACCGTCGCGCTGAGAACGGTAACGAAGGGTTGACTTTGATCGGTCGAATGTCTGGGCAGAACGTGAGGAATGAGGCAAGAGTGCAAGGAGGGGGGGCAAAAGAGAGAGGAAGGGAAAAAGGGGAGAAACGCATTCGTAGAGCAACGGAACGTTCCCGTGTCGGAGGCGTATTGGAGCCGCACTGAAAATGCGTTTAACGGCGGCGCGGCTGCAAGTGTCTGCCGTGGTGAACGTTACCTTTGACGGCTGCATTGGGCTTTGCCTTTGCTTTCGCTTTCGCTTTCCCGGATGTACGTAACGTTTGTTGATATGGTTCTGAGGAAGAGTGTATGACAGTGCCGTGCCGTCCATGTTCGTGTGCCCTCCCATTGTGTGTATGCTATTGTCTGTGTACTTGAATGATGTATGTAGGTGTTAGTGGACATGTTTTACCAGTGGGGGGAAATGGATCGTCGATAGTTGCCGTCACTCTGTCACGGTCGAGATGACGCACCCTCCGTACAGAAAGGTGTCGAGAAAGTGAGTGTGTGCGTCCGTGAATTGGCAGTGTTTGGAGGTGGGCGTGCCCTGCATGTGGCCCGGAAGGCTGTTCGTTTGGCGGTAGTGTTGTGTGGACAGGGGAGGGGCATGCGTAACGCTGCTGGCATGGCATGGCATTTCGGGAGATGGGAGGGGGCAAACGAGGAGCGGCGGCCAAAGAGAGGCGGGACGGGGAGGGGCGCGGTGTGGGTGGCTTGCGCCTGTGCTCGGCGTTGTGGTTTGTGCAAAAGAGGAGGAGAAAAACAATGAGTTGCCAGGGAGGGGAGCGGTGTTGTGTTGTGGTTGTCGTGGTGTAGCCGCAGACGCGGCTGTCAGTGAACGTGGCGAGACGGACGGATGCGCGGAGGGGCGGGGGCGGCGCATTTCGCCGGTGCCGTGCCGTGCCTGAAAGCCGCGTGGTCGCTGTGTTGTTGGTGGCGTGGGGGCGAGGAGAGTACCGTACGGGTGTGCTTGTGCGCCGGAAATGGCACACTGCGCCTGCCCGTCTTGGAGGCTGATGGCTGTGGTGTGGAAATGGGGCGCGGTGATGTTGAAGCAGTTGAAGAACAGAAAAGAAACCAAGAAAACGGAAGGCGTGATGCGGCGGTGGTGGTGGTGGTGAGAGCGGGAAAAACAAAACAAAAAAAAAGAAGGAAAAACAACAAGAAACAAAAAAGAAAACAAAAGGTCTATCAATATTAGAATGTAAATGGAAATGGAAATGGACCCAGGTATAACCTCCCTGCACAAGTAGCAGAGGGTCCGATGATAATAAAAATGTGCCAGAATGTTAACGTCCCTACAAAACAAACCCAACGATAATATGAATGAAAGAATGAACCGTATGTAACATTGCAACAGACATAATGAAACCTGATAAATTGTATAAGGGCAGCAGCGTTGACCTTTGGCCCTGTATCCAGAATAAAAAGAGCCAAAGATCGTTACCCCAATGAAAAAGACACTGAAACACGTATGTAACATAGCAGCGATGGCGAGACATTGTAGCGTCTGTGACCAGAGAGTTTGCGCTGGACCGCGCGAGTGTTGCGAGCGGTTCTCAGTCAGTCAGTCAGTCAGTCAGTCAGTCGTTGCGAGTCTGTAGGTCTGTCTAGTTGAGGGCTGTACTCTGTCAGTAGTCGTCGCGTGCAGTACGCTAATAGTCGTCATGCAGAGCGGTCGGTCAGTAGTAGCAGCCGAGTGCGGTTGTGTGATGTAGGCGGTCGGCAACACTGGTCAAGATGGTGAATAAGGTATACTGTTAATTAATATAATCATTAGATAATGAACAATTTTATTTATTGTAATTATTCTCCAACAAGTTCCCCAATACTAATTTTTATTTCAAAAGCATTTTTCAAACATTTAATTGTTTATTGAACTAAAGAGTTCGTTGCACTTCACATTTCATTCCACGTCTTTGAAGAAAGATTGCACTAAAATCACAACAAAAAGAGAATATTATTATTTGCAATGCAGTTCCTCCAAGCGCTGCGCAACAAACAAGAGCAGAAATGTTGTGACATCCATTTATTCCGAGGTAAGACTTTTAATTCTGATTGTTTTGCACAGGGCCAAAGACCGATAGTTCGGTTTAATCGAAGTTTCTTGTCACTGAACGGACTTTAAATGTTGTGAAGAATTTATATTTGAGTCAGATTGCGAAATTCACATGTTTGTTGCCATTTTCAATACCTCTCATTGTGGGCGAGGTTACAATTAGCGCAATGTCCATTAGCATCCGTAAATAACATTGTCCATTATTTTAAATTTTGCGGGGAGGTTACAACACACAAAAAAAAACAAAAAAAAATTGCATTTGTATCCGCTCCTCAATTGTAGATACCCCTTACACAGCTGTGTGCAATGAATGAGTGCTGGCTGGTAATTAATTGCACTCCTTGGAGGGAAATGCCATAGGAAGTAGTCTTTAAAAAGTGAATGTTTTTCGTTAAAAGACAAAAGTTACGTTAGAAAAAAGTAATAGTGGGGCTTTTGTTGTTGAACAAA
>NW_025725784.1:0-22410 GCF_021461395.2 Schistocerca americana | reverse complement strand
GGCGTCGTACTTCCAGTGGGGTTTTCAACTTTGGAAATAAAAAGAAGGCAGTAGGGGCCAGGTCTGGAGAGTGCGGAGCATTTCTATCTCGTCTATCGTTTCAAATCGTCGTCCTTCCAGTGGGGTTTTCAACTTTGGAAATAAAAAGAAGGCAGTAGGGGCCAGGTCTGGAGAGTGCGGAGCGTTTCTATCTCGTCTATCGTTTCAAATCGTCGTACTTCCAGTGGGGTTTTCAACTTTGGAAATAAAAAGAAGGCAGTAGGGGCCAGGTCTGGAGAGTGCGGAGCATTTCTATCCCGTCTATCGTTTCAAATCGTCGTACTTCCAGTGGGGTTTTCAACTTTGGAAATAAAAAGAAGGCAGTAGGGGCCAGGTCTGGAGAGTGCGGAGCATTTCTATCTCGTCTATCGTTTCAAATCGTCGTACTTCCAGTGGGGTTTTCAACTTTGGAAATAAAAAGAAGGCAGTAGGGGCCAGGTCTGGAGAGTGCGGAGCATTTCTATCTCGTCTATCGTTTCAAATCGTCGTACTTCCAGTGGGGTTTTCAACTTTGGAAATAAAAAGAAGGCAGTAGGGGCCAGGTCTGGGGAGTGCGGAGCGTTTCTATCTCGTCTATCGTTTCAAATCGTCGTACTTCCAGTGGGGTTTTCAACTTTGGAAATAAAAAGAAGGCAGTAGGGGCCAGGTCTGGAGAGTGCGGAGCATTTCTATCTCGTCTATCGTTTCAAATCGTCGTACTTCCAGTGGGGTTTTCAACTTTGGAAATAAAAAGAAGGCAGTAGGGGCCAGGTCTGGAGAGTGCGGAGCATTTCTATCTCGTCTATCGTTTCAAATCGTCGTACTTCCAGTGGGGTTTTGAACTTTGGAAATAAAAAGAAGGCAGTAGGGGCCAGGTCTGGGGAGTGCGGAGCATTTCTATCTCGTCTATCGTTTCAAATCGTCGTACTTCCAGTGGGGTTTTCATCTTTGGAAATAAAAAGAAGGCAGTAGGGGCCAGGTCTGGAGAGTGCGGAGCATTTCTATCTCGTCTATCGTTTCAAATCGTCGTACTTCCAGTGGGGTTTTCAACTTTGGAAATAAAAAGAAGGCAGTAGGGGCCAGGTGTGGAGAGTGCGGAGCATTTCTATCTCGTCTATCGTTTCAAATCGTCGTACTTCCAGTGGGGTTTTCAACTTTGGAAATAAAAAGAAGGCAGTAGGGGCCAGGTCTGGAGAGTGCGGAGCATTTCTATCTCGTCTATCGTTTCAAATCGTCGTACTTCCAGTGGGGTTTTCAACTTTGGAAATAAAAAGAAGGCAGTAGGGGCCAGGTCTGGGGAGTGCGGAGCGTTTCTATCTCGTATATCGTTTCAAATCGTCGTACTTCCAGTGGGGTTTTCAACTTTGGAAATAAAAAGAAGGCAGTAGGGGCCAGGTCTGGAGAGTGCGGAGCATTTCTATCTAGTCTATCGTTTCAAATCGTCGTACTTCCAGTGGGGTTTTCAACTTTGGAAATAAAAAGAAGGCAGTAGGGGCCAGGTCTGGAGAGTGCGGAGCATTTCTATCTCGTCTATCGTTTCAAATCGTCGTACTTCCAGTGGGGTTTTGAACTTTGGAAATAAAAAGAAGGCAGTAGGGGCCAGGTCTGGGGAGTGCGGAGCATTTCTATCTCGTCTATCGTTTCAAATCGTCGTACTTCCAGTGGGGTTTTCAACTTTGGAAATAAAAAGAAGGCAGTAGGGGCCAGGTCTGGAGAGTGCGGAGCATTTCTATCTCGTCTATCGTTTCAAATCGTCGTACTTCCAGTGGGGTTTTCAACTTTGGAAATAAAAAGAAGGCAGTAGGGGCCAGGTCTGGAGAGTGCGGAGCATTTCTATCTCGTCTATCGTTTCAAATCGTCGTCCTTCCAGTGGGGTTTTCAACTTTGGAAATAAAAAGAAGGCAGTAGGGGCCAGGTCTGGGGAGTGCGGAGCGTTTCTATTTCGTCTATCGTTTCAAATCGACGTACTTCCAGTGGGGTTTTCAACTTTGGAAATAAAAAGAAGGCAGTAGGGGCCAGGTCTGGAGAGTGCGGAGCATTTCTATCTCGTCTATCGTTTCAAATCGTCGTACTTCCAGTGGGGTTTTCAACTTTGGAAATAAAAAGAAGGCAGTAGGGGCCAGGTCTGGAGAGTGCGGAGCATTTCTATCTCGTCTATCGTTTCAAATCGTCGTACTTCCAGTGGGGTTTTCAACTTTGGAAATAAAAAGAAGGCAGTAGGGGCCAGGTCTGGAGAGTGCGGAGCATTTCTATCTCGTCTATCGTTTCAAATCGTCGTACTTCCAGTGGGGTTTTGAACTTTGGAAATAAAAAGAAGGCAGTAGGGGCCAGGTCTGGGGAGTGCGGAGCATTTCTATCTCGTCTATCGTTTCAAATCGTCGTACTTCCAGTGGGGTTTTCAACTTTGGAAATAAAAAGAAGGCAGTAGGGGCCAGGTCTGGAGAGTGTGGAGCATTTCTATCTCGTCTATCGTTTCAAATCGTCGTACTTCCAGTGGGGTTTTCAACTTTGGAAATAAAAAGAAGGCAGTAGGGGCCAGGTCTGGAGAGTGCGGAGCATTTCTATCTCGTCTATCGTTTCAAATCGTCGTCCTTCCAGTGGGGTTTTCAACTTTGGAAATAAAAAGAAGGCAGTAGGGGCCAGGTCTGGGGAGTGCGGAGCGTTTCTATTTCGTCTATCGTTTCAAATCGTCGTACTTCCAGTGGGGTTTTCAACTTTGGAAATAAAAAGAAGGCAGTAGGGGCCAGGTCTGGAGAGTGCGGAGCATTTCTATCTCGTCTATCGTTTCAAATCGTCGTACTTCCAGTGGGGTTTTCAACTTTGGAAATAAAAAGAAGGCAGTAGGGGCCAGGTCTGGAGAGTGCGGAGCATTTCTATCTCGTCTATCGTTTCAAATCGTCGTACTTCCAGTGGGGTTTTCAACTTTGGAAATAAAAAGAAGGCAGTAGGGGCCAGGTCTGGAGAGTGCGGAGCATTTCTATCTCGTCTATCGTTTCAAATCGTCGTCCTTCCAGTGGGGTTTTCAACTTTGGAAATAAAAAGAAGGCAGTAGGGGCCAGGTCTGGGGAGTGCGGAGCGTTTCTATCTCGTCTATCGTTTCAAATCGTCGTACTTCCAGTGGGGTATTAAACTTTGGAAATAAAAAGAAGGCAGTAGGGGCCAGGTCTGGAGAGTGCGGAGCATTTCTATCTCGTCTATCGTTTCAAATCGTCGTACTTCCAGTGGGGTTTTCAACTTTGGAAATAAAAAGAAGGCAGTAGGGGCCAGGTCTGGAGAGTGCGGAGCGTTTCTATCTCGTCTATCGTTGCAAATCGTCGTCCTTCCAGTGGGGTTTTCAACTTTGGAAATAAAAAGAAGGCAGTAGGGGCCAGGTCTGGAGAGTGCGGAGCATTTCTATCACGTCTATCGTTGCAAATCGTCGTCCTTCCAGTGGGGTTTTCAACTTTGGAAATAAAAAGAAGGCAGTAGGGGCCAGGTCTGGAGAGTGCGGAGCATTTCTATCTCGTCTATCGTTTCAAATCGTCGTCCTTCCAGTGGGGTTTTCAACTTTGGAAATAAAAAGAAGGCAGTAGGGGCCAGGTCTGGGGAGTGCGGAGCGTTTCTATCTCGTCTATCGTTTCAAATCGTCGTCCTTCCAGTGGGGTTTTCAACTTTGGAAATAAAAAGTAGGCAGTAGGGGCCAGGTCTGGAGAGTGCGGAGCATTTCTATCTCGTCTATCGTTGCAAATCGTCGTCCTTCCAGTGGGGTTTTCAACTTTGGAAATAAAAAGAAGGCAGTAGGGGCCAGGTCTGGAGAGTGCGGAGCATTTCTATCTCGTCTATCGTTTCAAATCGTCGTCCTTCCAGTGGGGTTTTCAACTTTGGAAATAAAAAGAAGGCAGTAGGGGCCAGGTCTGGGGAGTGCGGAGCGTTTCTATCTCGTCTATCGTTTCAAATCGTCGTACTTCCAGTGGGGTTTTCAACATTGGAAATAAAAAGTAGGCAGTAGGGGCCAGGTCTGGAGAGTGCGGAGCATTTCTATCTCGTCTATCGTTGCAAATCGTCGTCCTTCCAGTGGGGTTTTCAACTTTGGAAATAAAAAGAAGGCAGTAGGGGCCAGGTCTTGGGAGTGCGGAGCGTTTCTATCTCGTCTATCGTTGCAAATCGTCGTACTTCCAGTGGGGTTTTCAACTTTGGAAATAAAAAGAAGGCAGTAGGGGCCAGGTCTGGGGAGTGCGGAGCGTTTCTATCTCGTCTATCGTTTCAAATCGTCGTCCTTCCAGTGGGGTTTTCAACTTTGGAAATAAAAAGTAGGCAGTAGGGGCCAGGTCTGGAGAGTGCGGAGCATTTCTATCTCGTCTATCGTTTCAAATCGTCGTCCTTCCAGTGGGGTTTTCAACTTTGGAAATAAAAAGAAGGCAGTAGGGGCCAGGTCTGGGGAGTGCGGAGCGTTTCTATCTCGTCTATCGTTTCAAATCGTCGTACTTCCAGTGGGGTTTTCAACTTTGGAAATAAAAAGTAGGCAGTAGGGGCCAGGTCTGGAGAGTGCGGAGCATTTCTATCTCGTCTATCGTTGCAAATCGTCGTCCTTCCAGTGGGGTTTTCAACTTTGGAAATAAAAAGAAGGCAGTAGGGGCCAGGTCTGGAGAGTGCGGAGCATTTCTATCTCGTTTATCGTTTCAAATCGTCGTCCTTCCAGTGGGGTTTTCAACTTTGGAAATAAAAAGAAGGCAGTAGGGGCCAGGTCTGGGGAGTGCGGAGCGTTTCTATCTCGTCTATCGTTTCAAATCGTCGTCCTTCCAGTGGGGTTTTCAACTTTGGAAATAAAATGAAGGCAGTAGGGGCCAGGTCTGGAGAGTGCGGAGCATTTCTATCTCGTCTATCGTTTCAAATCGTCGTCCTTCCAGTGGGGTTTTCAACTTTGGAAATAAAAAGTAGGCAGTAGGGGCCAGGTCTGCTGAGTGCGGAGCGTTTCTATCTCGTCTATCGTTTCAAATCGTCGTCCTTCCAGTGGGGTTTTCAACTTTGGAAATAAAAAGTAGGCAGTAGGGGCCAGGTCTGGAGAGTGCGGAGCATTTCTATCTCGCCTATCGTTTCAAATCGTCGTCCTTCCAGTGGGGTTTTCAACTTTGGAAATAAAAAGTAGGCAGTAGGGGCCAGGTCTGGAGAGTGCGGAGCATTTCTATCTCGTCTATCGTTTCAAATCGTCGTCCTTCCAGTGGGGTTTTCAACTTTGGAAATAAAAAGAAGGCAGTAGGGGCCAGGTCTGGAGAGTGCGGAGCATTTCTATCTCGTCTATCGTTGCAAATCGTCGTCCTTCCAGTGGGGTTTTCAACTTTGGAAATAAAAAGAAGGCAGTAGGGGCCAGGTCTGGGGAGTGCGGAGCGTTTCTATCTCGTCTATCGTTTCAAATCGTCGTACTTCCAGTGGGGTTTTCAACTTTGGAAATAAAAAGTAGGCAGTAGGGGCCAGGTCTGGAGAGTGCGGAGCATTTCTATCTCGTCTATCGTTTCAAATCGTCGTCCTTCCAGTGGGGTTTTCAACTTTGGAAATAAAAAGTAGGCAGTAGGGGCCAGGTCTGGGGAGTGCGGAGCGTTTCTATCTCGTCTATCGTTGCAAATCGTCGTACTTCCAGTGGGGTTTTCAACTTTGGAAATAAAAAGAAGGCAGTAGGGGCCAGGTCTGGAGAGTGCGGAGCATTTCTATCTCGTCTATCGTTTCAAATCGTCGTCCTTCCAGTGGGGTTTTCAACTTTGGAAATAAAAAGTAGGCAGTAGGGGCCAGGTCTGGAGAGTGCGGAGCATTTCTATCTCGTCTATCGTTTCAAATCGTCGTCCTTCCAGTGGGGTTTTCAACTTTGGAAATAAAAAGAAGGCAGTAGGGGCCAGGTCTGGGGAGTGCGGAGCGTTTCTATCTCGTCTATCGTTTCAAATCGTCGTACTTCCAGTGGGGTTTTCAACTTTGGAAATAAAAAGTAGGCAGTAGGGGCCAGGTCTGGAGAGTGCGGAGCATTTCTATCTCGTCTATCGTTGCAAATCGTCGTCCTTCCAGTGGGGTTTTCAACTTTGGAAATAAAAAGAAGGCAGTAGGGGCCAGGTCTGGAGAGTGCGGAGCATTTCTATCTCGTCTATCGTTTCAAATCGTCGTCCTTCCAGTGGGGTTTTCAATTTTGGAAATAAAAAGAAGGCAGTAGGGGCCAGGTCTGGGGAGTGCGGAGCGTTTCTATCTCGTCTATCGTTTCAAATCGTCGTACTTCCAGTGGGGTTTTTAACTTTGGAAATAAAAAGAAGGCAGTAGGGGCCAGGTCTGGAGAGTGCGGAGCAATTCTATCTCGTCTATCGTTTCAAATCGTCGTCCTTCCAGTGGGGTTTTCAACTTTGGAAATAAAAAGAAGGCAGTAGGGGCCAGGTCTGGGGAGTGCGGAGCGTTTCTATCTCGTCTATCGTTTCAAATCGTCGTCCTTCCAGTGGGGTTTTCAACTTTGGAAATAAAAAGTAGGCAGTAGGGGCCAGGTCTGGAGAGTGCGGAGCATTTCTATCTCGTCTATCGTTTCAAATCGTCGTCCTTCCAGTGGGGTTTTCAACTTTGGAAATAAAAAGAAGGCAGTAGGGGCCAGGTCTGGGGAGTGCGGAGCGTTTCTATCTCGTCTATCGTTTCAAATCGTCGTACTTCCAGTGGGGTTTTCAACTTTGGAAATAAAAAGTAGGCAGTAGGGGCCAGGTCTGGAGAGTGCGGAGCATTTCTATCTCGTCTATCGTTGCAAATCGTCGTCCTTCCAGTGGGGTTTTCAACTTTGGAAATAAAAAGAAGGCAGTAGGGGCCAGGTCTGGGGAGTGCGGAGCATTTCTATCTCGTCTATCGTTTCAAATCGTCGTCCTTCCAGTGGGGTTTTCAACTTTGGAAATAAAAAGAAGGCAGTAGGGGCCAGGTCTGGAGAGTGCGGAGCATTTCTATCTCGTCTATCGTTGCAAATCGTCGTACTTCCAGTGGGGTTTTCAACTTTGGAAATAAAAAGTAGGCAGTAGGGGCCAGGTCTGGAGAGTGCGGAGCATTTCTATCTCGTCTATCGTTTCAAATCGTCGTACTTCCAGTGGGGTTTTCAACTTTGGAAATAAAAAGTAGGCAGTAGGGGCCAGGTCTGGAGAGTGCGGAGCGTTTCTATCTCGTCTATCGTTGCAAATCGTCGTACTTCCAGTGGGGTTTTCAACTTTGGAAATAAAAAGAAGGCAGTAGGGGCCAGGTCTGGAGAGTGCGGAGCATTTCTATCTCGTCTATCGTTTCAAATCGTCGTACTTCCAGTGGGGTTTTCAACTTTGGAAATAAAAAGAAGGCAGTAGGGGCCAGGTCTGGAGAGTGCGGAGCATTTCTATCTCGTCTATCGTTGCAAATCGTCGTACTTCCAGTGGGGTTTTCAACTTTGGAAATAAAAAGTAGGCAGTAGGGGCCAGGTCTGGAGAGTGCGGAGCATTTCTATCTCGTCTATCGTTTCAAATCGTCGTACTTCCAGTGGGGTTTTCAACTTTGGAAATAAAAAGTAGGCAGTAGGGGCCAGGTCTAGAGAGTGCGGAGCATTTCTATCTCGTCTATCGTTTCAAATCGTCGTCCTTCCAGTGGGGTTTTCAACTTTGGAAATAAAAAGAAGGCAGTAGGGGCCAGGTCTGGAGAGTGCGGAGCATTTCTATCTCGTCTATCGTTGCAAATCGTCGTCCTTCCAGTGGGGTTTTCAACTTTGGAAATAAAAAGAAGGCAGTAGGGGCCAGGTCTGGGGAGTGCGGAGCATTTCTATCTCGTCTATCGTTTCAAATCGTCGTCCTTCCAGTGGGGTTTTCAACTTTGGAAATAAAAAGAAGGCAGTAGGGGCCAGGTCTGGGGAGTGCGGAGCGTTTCTATCTCGTCTATCGTTTCAAATCGTCGTCCTTCCAGTGGGGTTTTCAACTTTGGAAATAAAAAGTAGGCAGTAGGGGCCAGGTCTGGAGAGTGCGGAGCATTTCTATCTCGTCTATCGTTGCAAATCGTCGTCCTTCCAGTGGGGTTTTCAACTTTAGAAATAAAAAGAAGGCAGTAGGGGCCAGGTCTGGAGAGTGCGGAGCATTTCTATCTCGTCTATCGTTTCAAATCGTCGTCCTTCCAGTGGGGTTTTCAACTTTGGAAATAAAAAGAAGGCAGTAGGGGCCAGGTCTGGGGAGTGCGGAGCATTTCTATCTCGTCTATCGTTTCAAATCGTCGTACTTCCAGTGGGGTTTTCAACTTTGGAAATAAAAAGTAGGCAGTAGGGGCCAGGTCTGGAGAGTGGGGAGCATTTCTATCTCGTCTATCGTTGCAAATCGTCGTCCTTCCAGTGGGGTTTTCAACTTTGGAAATAAAAAGAAGGCAGTAGGGGCCAGGTCTGGGGAGTGCGGAGCGTTTCTGTCTCGTCTATCGTTGCAAATTGTCGTAATTCCAGTGGGGTTTTCAACTTTGGAAATAAAAAGAAGGCAGTAGGGGCCAGGTCTGGAGAGTGCGGAGCATTTCTATCTCGTCTATCGTTGCAAATCGTCGTCCTTCCAGTGGGTTTTTCAACTTTGGAAATAAAAAGAAGGCAGTAGGGGCCAGGTCTGGAGAGTGCGGAGCATTTCTATCACGTCTATCGTTGCAAATCGTCGTCCTTCCAGTGGGGTTTTCAACTTTGGAAATAAAAAGAAGGCAGTAGGGGCCAGGTCTGGGGAGTGCGGAGCGTTTCTATCTCGTCTATCGTTGCAAATTGTCGTAATTCCAGTGGGGTTTTTGAACTTTGGAAATAAAAAGAAGGCAGTAGGGGCCAGGTCTGGAGAGTGCGGAGCATTTCTATCTCGTCTATCGTTGCAAATCGTCGTCCTTCCAGTGGGGTTTTCAACTTTGGAAATAAAAAGAAGGCAGTAGGGGCCAGGTCTGGAGAGTGCGGAGCATTTCTATCTCGTCTATCGTTGCAAATCGTCGTCCTTCCAGTGGGGTTTTCAACTTTGGAAATAAAAAGAAGGCAGTAGGGGCCAGGTCTGGAGAGTGCGGAGCATTTCTATCTCGTCTATCGTTGCAAATCGTCGTCCTTCCAGTGGGGTTTTCAACTTTGGAAATAAAAAGAAGGCAGTAGGGGCCAGGTCTGGGGAGTGCGGAGCGTTTCTATCTCGTCTATCGTTGCAAATTGACGTAATTCCAGTGGGGTTTTTGAACTTTGGAAATAAAAAGAAGGCAGTAGGGGCCAGGTGTGGAGAGTGCGGAGCATTTCTATCTCGTCTATCGTTGCAAATCGTCGTCCTTCCAGTGGGGTTTTCAACTTTGGAAATAAAAAGAAGGCAGTAGGGGCCAGGTCTGGAGAGTGCGGAGCATTTCTATCACGTCTATCGTTGCAAATCGTCGTCCTTCCAGTGGGGTTTTCAACTTTGGAAATAAAAAGAAGGCAGTAGGGGCCAGGTCTGGGGAGTGCGGAGCGTTTCTATCTCGTCTATCGTTGCAAATCGTCGTCCTTCCAGTGGGGTTTTCAACTTTGGAAATAAAAAGAAGGCAGTAGGGGCCAGGTCTGGAGAGTGCGGAGCATTTCTATCACGTCTATCGTTGCAAATCGTCGTCCTTCCAGTGGGGTTTTCAACTTTGGAAATAAAAAGAAGGCAGTAGGGGCCAGGTCTGGAGAGTGCGGAGCATTTCTATCACGTCTATCGTTGCAAATCGTCGTCCTTCCCTTGTAGTTTTCAACTTTGGAAATAAAAAGAAGGCAGTACGGGGCAGGTCTGGAGAGTGCGGAGCATTTCTATCTCGTCTATCGTTGCAAATCGTCGTCCTTCCAGTGGGGTTTTCAACTTTGGAAATAAAAAGTAGGCAGTAGGGGCCAGGTCTGGAGAGTGCGGAGCATTTCTATCACGTCTATCGTTGCAAATCGTCGTCCTTCCAGTGGGGTTTTCAACTTTGGAAATAAAAAGAAGGCAGTAGGGGCCAGGTCTGGAGAGTGCGGAGCATTTCTATCACGTCTATCGTTGCAAATCGTCGACCTTCCCTTGGAGTTTTCAACTTTGGAAATAAAAAGAAGGCAGTAGGGGCCAGGTCTGGAGAGTGCGGAGCATTTCTATCTCGTCTATCGTTGCAAATCGTCGTCCTTCCAGTGGGGTTTTCAACTTTGGAAATAAAAAGGAGGCAGTAGGGGCCAGGTCTGGAGAGTGCGGAGCATTTCTATCACGTCTATCGTTGCAAATCGTCGTCCTTCCCTTGGAGTTTTCAACTTTGGAAATAAAAAAGAAGGCAGTAGGGGTCAGGTCTGGAGAGTACGGAGCATTTCTATCACGTCTATCGTTGCAAATCGTCGTCCTTCCAGTGGAAATTTCAACTTTGGAAATAAAAAGAAGGCAGTAGGGGCCAGGTCTGGAGAGTGCGGAGCATTTCTATCTCGTCTATCGTTGCAAATCGTCGTCCTTCCAGTGGGGTTTTCAACTTTGGAAATAAAAAGAAGAGAGTAGGGGCCAGGTCTGGTGAGTGCGGAGCATTTCTATCTCGTCTATCGTTGCTAATCGTCGTCCTTCCAGTGGGGTTTTCAACTTTGGAAATAAAAAGAAGGCAGTAGGGGCCAGGCCTGGAGAGTGCGGAGCATTTCTATCTCGTATATCGTTGCAAATCGTCGTCCTTCCAGTGGGGTTTTCAACTTTGGAAATAAAAAGGAGGCAGTAGGGGCCAGGTCTGGAGACTGCGGAGCATTTCTATCTCGTATATCGTTGCAAATCGTCGTCCTTCCAGTGGGGTTTTCAACTTTGGAAATAAAAAGAAGGCAGTAGGGGCCAGGTCTGGAGAGTGCGGAGCATTTCTATCACGTCTATCGTTGCAAATCGTCGTCCTTCCCTTGGAGTTTTCAACTTTGGAAATAAAAAAGAAGGCAGTAGGGGTCAGGTCTGGAGAGTACGGAGCATTTCTATCTACTCTATCGTTGCAAATCGTCGTCCTTCCAGTGGAAATTTCAACTTTGGAAATAAAAAGAAGGCAGTAGGGGCCAGGTCTGGAGAGTGCGGAGCATTTCTATGTCGTCTATCGTTGCAAATCGTCGTCCTTCCAGTGGGGTTTTCAACTTTGGAAATAAAAAGAAGGCAGTAGGGGTCAGGTCTGGAGACTGCGGAGCATTTCTATCTCGTATATCGTTGCAAATCGTCGTCCTTCCAGTGGGGTTTTCAACTTTGGAAATAAAAAGTAGGCAGTAGGGGCCAGGTCTGGAGAGTGCGGAGCATTTCTATCACGTCTATCGTTGCAAATCGTCGTCCTTCCCTTGGAGTTTTCAACTTTGGAAATAAAAAAGAAGGCAGTAGGGGTCAGGTCTGGAGAGTACGGAGCATTTCTATCTCCTCTATCGTTGCAAATCGTCGTCCTTCCAGTGGAAATTTCAACTTTGGAAATAAAATGAAGGCAGTAGGGGCCAGGTCTGGAGAGTGCGGAGCATTTCTATCTCGTCTATCGTTGCAAATCGTCGTCCTTCCAGTGGGGTTTTCAACTTTGGAAATAAAAAGAAAGCAGTAGGGGCCAGGTCTGGAGAGTGCGGAGCATTTCTATCTCGTCTATCGTTGCAAATCGTCATCCTTCCAGTGGGGTTTTCAACTTTGGAAATAAAAAGAAGGCAGTAGGGGCCAGGTCTGGAGAGTGTGGAGCATTTCTATCTCGTCTATCGTTGCAAATCGTCGTCCTTCCAGTGGGGTTTTCAACTTTGGAAATAACAAGAAGGCAGTAGGGGCCAGGTGTGGAGAGTGCGGAGCATTTCTATCACGTCTATCGTTGCAAATCGTCGTCCTTCCCTTGGAGTTTTCAACTTTGGAAATAAAAAAGAAGGCAGTAGGGGTCAGGTCTGGAGAGTACGGAGCATTTCTATCTCCTCTATCGTTGCAAATCGTCGTCCTTCCAGTGGGGTTTTCAACTTTGGAAATAAAAAAGAAGGCAGTAGGGGTCAGGTCTGGTGAGTGCGGAGCGTTTCTATCTCGTCTATCGTTTCAAATCGTCGTACTTCCAGTGGGGTTTTCAACTTTGGAAATAAAAAGAAGGCAGTAGGGGCCAGGTCTGGAGACTGCGGAGCATTTCTATCTCGTATATCGTTGCAAATCGTCGTCCTTCCAGTGGGGTTTTCAACTTTGGAAATAAAAAGGAGGCAGTAGGGGCCAGGTCTGGAGAGTGCGGAGCATTTCTATCACGTCTATCGTTGCAAATCGTCGTCCTTCCCTTGGAGTTTTCAACTTTGGAAATAAAAAAGAAGGCAGTAGGGGTCAGGTCTGGAGAGTACGGAGCATTTCTATCTCCTCTATCGTTGCAAATCGTCGTCCTTCCAGTGGAAATTTCAACTTTGGAAATAAAAAGAAGGCAGTAGGGGCCAGGTCTGGAGAGTGCGGAGCATTTCTATCTCGTCTATCGTTGCAAATCGTCGTCCTTCCAGTGGGGCTTTCAACTTTGGAAATAAAAAGAAAGCAGTAGGGGCCAGGTCTGGAGAGTGCGGAGCATTTCTATCTCGTCTATCGTTGCAAATCGTCATCCTTCCAGTGGGGTTATCAACTTTGGAAATAAAAAGAAGGCAGTAGGGGCCAGGTCTGGAGAGTGTGGAGCATTTCTATCTCGTGTATCGTTGCAAATCGTCGTCCTTCCAGTGGGGTTTTCAACTTTGGAAATAAAAAGAAGGCAGTGGGGGCCAGGTCTGGAGAGTACGGAACATCTCTATCTCGTCTATCTTTGCAAATCGTCGTCCTTCCAGTGGGGTTTTCAACTTTGGAAATAAAAAGAAAGCAGTAGGGGCCAGGTCTGGAGAGTGCGGAGCATTTCTATCTCGTCTATCGTTGCAAATCGTCATCCTTCCAGTGGGGTTTTCAACTTTGGAAATAAAAAGAAGGCAGTAGGGGCCAGGTCTGGAGAGTGTGGAGCATTTCTATCTCGTCTATCGTTGCAAATCGTCGTCCTTCCAGTGGGGTTTTCAACTTTGGAAATAAAAAGAAGGCAGTAGGGGCCAGGTCTGGAGAGTGCGGAGCATTTCTATCACGTCTATCGTTGCAAATCGTCGTCCTTCCAGTGGGGTTTTCAACTTTGGAATTAAAAAGAAGGCAGTAGGGGCCAGGTCTGGAGTGTACGGAGCATTTCTATCTCGTCTATCGTTGCAAATCGTCGTCCTTCCAGTGGAGTTTTCAACTTTGGAAATAAAAAGAAGGCAGTAGGGGCCAGGTCTGGAGAGTGCGGAGCATTTCTATCTCGTCTATCGTTGCAAATCGTCGTCCTTCCAGCGGAGTTTTCAACTTTAGAAATAATAAAGAAGGCAGTAGGGGCCAGGTCTGGAGAGTGCGGAGCATTTCTATCTCGTCTATCGTTGCAAATCGTCGTCCTTCCAGTGGGATTTTCAACTTTGGAAATAAAAAGAAGGTAGTAGGGGCCAGGTCTGGAGAGTGCGGAGCATTTCTATCACGTCTATCATTGCAAATCGTCGTCCTTCTTTTGGAGTTTTCAACTTTAGAAATAAAAAAGAAGGCAGTAGGGGCCAGGTCTGGAGAGTACGGAGCATTTCTATCTCGTCTATCGTTGCATATCGTCGTCCTTCCAGTGGGGTTTTCAACTTTGGAAATAAAAAGATGGCAGTAGGGGCCAGGTCTGGAGAGTGCGGAGCATTTCTATCTCGTCTATCGTTGCAAATCGTCGTCCTTCCAGTGGGATTTTCAACTTTGGAAATAAAAAGAAGGTAGTAGGGGCCAGGTCTGGAGAGTGCGGAGCATTTCTATCACGTCTATCGTTGCAAATCGTCGTCCTTCCTTTGGAGTTTTCAACTTTAGAAATAAAAAAGAAGGCAGTAGGGGCCAGGTCTGGAGAGTACGGAGCATTTCTATCTCGTCTATCGTTGCAAATCGTCGTCCTTCCAGTGGGGTTTTCAACTTTGGAAATAAAAAGAAGGCAGTAGGGGCCAGGTCTGGAGAGTGCGGAGCATTTCTATCTCGTCTATCGTTGCAAATCGTCGTCATTCCAGTGGGGTTTTCAACTCTGGAAATAAAAAGAAGGCAGTAGGGGCCAGGTCTGGAGAGTGCGGAGCATTTCTATCACGTCTATCGTTGCAAATCGTCGTCCTTCCTTTGGAGTTTTCAACTTTGGAAATAAAAAGAGGGCAGTAGGGGCCAGGTCTGGAGAGTGCGGAGCATTTCTATCGCGTCTATTGTTGCAAATCGTCGTCCTTCCAGTGGGGTTTTGAACTTTGGAAATAAAAAGAAGGCAGTAGGGGCCAGGTCTAGAGAGTGCGGAGCATTTCTATCTTGTCTATCGTTGCAAATCGTCGTCCTTCCAGTGGGGTTTTCAACTTTGGAATTAAAAAGAAGGCAGTAGGAGCCAGGTCTGGAGAGTGCGGAGCATGTCTATCTCGTCTATCGTTGCAAATCGTCGTCCTTCCAGTGGGGTTTTCAACTTTGGAAATAAAAAGAAGGCAGTAGGGGCCAGGTCTGGAGAGTGCGGAGCATTTCTATCTCGTCTATCGTTGCAAATCGTCGTCCTTCCAGTGGGGTTTTCAACTTTGGAAATAAAAAGAAGGCAGTAGGGGCCAGGTCTGGAGAGTGCGGAGCATTTCTATCTCGTTTATCGTTGCAAATCGTCGTCCTTCCAGTGGGGCTTTCAACTTTGGAAATAAAAAGAAGGCAGTAGGGGCCAGGTCTGGAGAGTGCGGAGCATTTCTATCACGTCTATCGTTGCAAATCGTCGTCCTTCCCTTGGAGTTTTCAACTTTAGAAATAAAAAAGAAGGCAGTAGGGGCCAGGTCTGGAGAGTACGGAGCATTTCTATCTCGTCTATCGCTGCAAATCGTCGTCCTTCCAGTGGAGTTTTCGTCTTTGGAAATAAAAAGAAGGCAGTAGGGGCCAGGTCTGGAGAGTGCGGAGCATTTCTATCTCGTCTATCGTTGCAAATCGTCGTCCTGCCAGTGGGGTTTTCAAATTTGGAAATAAAAAGAAGGCAGTAGGGGCCAGGTCTGGAGAGTGCGGAGCATTTCTATCTCGTCTATCGTTGCAAATCTACGTCCTTCCAGTGGGGTTTTCAACTTTGGAAATAAAAAGGAGGCGGTAGGGGCCATGTCTAGAGAGTGCGGAGCATTTCTATCACGTCTATCGTTGCAAATCGTCGTCCTTCCAGTAGGGTTTTCAACTTTGGAAATAAAAAGAAGGCAGTAGGGGCCAGGTCTGGAGAGTGCGGAGCATTTCTATCTCGTCTATCGTTGCAAATTGTCGTCCTTCCAGTGGGGTTTTCAACTTTTAAAATAAAAAGTAGGCAGTAGGGGCCAGGTCTGGAGAGTGCGGAGCATTTCTATCTCGTCTATCGTTGCAAATCGTCGTCCTTCCAGTGGGGTTTTCAACTTTGGAAATAAAAAGAAGGCAGTAGGGGCCAGGTCTGGAGAGTGCGGAGCATTTCTATCTCGTCTATCGTTGCAAATCTACGTCCTTCCAGTGGGGTTCTCAACTTTGGAAATAAAAAGAAGGCAGTAGGGGCCAGGTCTGGAGAGTGCGGAGCATTTCTATCACGTCTATCGTTGCAAATCGTCGTCCTTCCAGTAAGGTTTTCAACTTTGGAAATAAAAAGAAGGCAGTAAGGGCCAGGTCTGGAGAGTGCGGAGCATTTCTATCTCGTCTATCGTTGCAAATCGTCGTCCTTCCAGTGGGGTTTTCAACCTTGGAAATAAAAAGAAGGCAGTAGGGGCCAGGTCTGGAGAGTGTGGAGCATTTCTATCTCGTATATCGTTGCAAATCGTCGTCCTTCCGGTGGGGTTTTCAACTTTGGAAATAAAAAGGAGGCAGTAGGGGCCAGGTCTGGAGAGTACGGAGCATTTCTATCTCCTCTATCGTTGCAAATCGTCGTCCTTCCAGTGGAAGTTTCAACTTTGGAAATAAAAAGAAGGCAGTAGGGGCCAGGTCTGGAGAGTGCGGAGCATTTCTATCTCGTCTATCGTTGCAAATCGTCGTCCTTCCAGTGGGGTTTTCAACTTTGGAAATAAAAAGAAAGCAGTAGGGGCCAGGTCTGGAGAGTGCGGAGCATTTCTATCTCGTCTATCGTTGCAAATCGTCATCCTTCCAGTGGGGTTTTCAACTTTGGAAATAAAAAGAAGGCAGTAGGGGCCAGGTCTGGAGAGTGTGGAGCATTTCTATCTCGTCTATCGTTGCAAATCGTCGTCCTTCCAGTGGGGTTTTCAACTTTGGAAATAAAAAGAAGGCAGTGGGGGCCAGGTCTGGAGAGTACGGAACATGTCTATCTCGTCTATCTTTGCAAATCGTCGTCCTTCCAGTGGGGTTTTCAACTTTGGAAATAAAAAGAAAGCAGTAGGGGCCAGGTCTGGAGAGTGCGGAGCATTTCTATCTCGTCTATCGTTGCAAATCGTCATCCTTCCAGTGGGGTTTTCAACTTTGGAAATAAAAAGAAGGCAGTAGGGGCCAGGTCTGGAGAGTGTGGAGCATTTCTATCTCGTCTATCGTTGCAAATCGTCGTCCTTCCAGTGGGGTTTTCAACTTTGGAAATAAAAAGAAGGCAGTAGGGGCCAGGTCTGGAGAGTGCGGAGCATTTCTATCACGTCTATCGTTGCAAATCGTCGTCCTTCCAGTGGGGTTTTCAACTTTGGAATTAAAAAGAAGGCAGTAGGGGCCAGGTCTGGAGTGTACGGAGCATTTCTATCTCGTCTATCGTTGCAAATCGTCGTCCTTCCAGTGGAGTTTTCAACTTTGGAAATAAAAAGAAGGCAGTAGGGGCCAGGTCTGGAGAGTGCGGAGCATTTCTATCTCGTCTATCGTTGCAAATCGTCGTCCTTCCAGCGGAGTTTTCAACTTTAGAAATAATAAAGAAGGCAGTAGGGGCCAGGTCTGGAGAGTGCGGAGCATTTCTATCTCGTCTATCGTTGCAAATCGTCGTCCTTCCAGTGGGATTTTCAACTTTGGAAATAAAAAGAAGGTAGTAGGGGCCAGGTCTGGAGAGTGCGGAGCATTTCTATCACGTCTATCATTGCAAATCGTCGTCCTTCTTTTGGAGTTTTCAACTTTAGAAATAAAAAAGAAGGCAGTAGGGGCCAGGTCTGGAGAGTACGGAGCATTTCTATCTCGTCTATCGTTGCATATCGTCGTCCTTCCAGTGGGGTTTTCAACTTTGGAAATAAAAAGATGGCAGTAGGGGCCAGGTCTGGAGAGTGCGGAGCATTTCTATCTCGTCTATCGTTGCAAATCGTCGTCCTTCCAGTGGGATTTTCAACTTTGGAAATAAAAAGAAGGTAGTAGGGGCCAGGTCTGGAGAGTGCGGAGCATTTCTATCACGTCTATCGTTGCAAATCGTCGTCCTTCCCTTGGAGTTTTCAACTTTAGAAATAAAAAAGAAGGCAGTAGGGGCCAGGTCTGGAGAGTACGGAGCATTTCTATCTCGTCTATCGTTGCAAATCGTCGTCCTTCCAGTGGGGTTTTCAACTTTGGAAATAAAAAGAAGGCAGTAGGGGCCAGGTCTGGAGAGTGCGGAGCATTTCTATCTCGTCTATCGTTGCAAATCGTCGTCATTCCAGTGGGGTTTTCAACTCTGGAAATAAAAAGAAGGCAGTAGGGGCCAGGTCTGGAGAGTGCGGAGCATTTCTATCACGTCTATCGTTGCAAATCGTCGTCCTTCCTTTGGAGTTTTCAACTTTGGAAATAAAAAGAGGGCAGTAGGGGCCAGGTCTGGAGAGTGCGGAGCATTTCTATCGCGTCTATCGTTGCAAATCGTCGTCCTTCCAGTGGGGTTTTGAACTTTGGAAATAAAAAGAAGGCAGTAGGGGCCAGGTCTAGAGAGTGCGGAGCATTTCTATCTCGTCTATCGTTGCAAATCGTCGTCCTTCCAGTGGGGTTTTCAACTTTGGAATTAAAAAGAAGGCAGTAGGAGCCAGGTCTGGAGAGTGCGGAGCATGTCTATCTCGTCCATCGTTGCAAATCGTCGTCCTTCCAGTGGGGTTTTCAACTTTGGAAATAAAAAGAAGGCAGTAGGGGCCAGGTCTGGAGAGTGCAGAGCATTTCTATCTCGTCTATCGTTGCAAATCGTCGTCCTTCCAGTGGGGTTTTCAACTTTGGAAATAAAAAGAAGGCAGTAGGGGCCAGGTCTGGAGAGTGCGGAGCATTTCTATCTCGTTTATCGTTGCAAATCGTCGTCCTTCCAGTGGGGCTTTCAACTTTGGAAATAAAAAGAAGGCAGTAGGGGCCAGGTCTGGAGAGTGCGGAGCATTTCTATCACGTCTATCGTTGCAAATCGTCGTCCTTCCCTTGGAGTTTTCAACTTTAGAAATAAAAAAGAAGGCAGTAGGGGCCAGGTCTGGAGAGTACGGAGCATTTCTATCTCGTCTATCGTTGCAAATCGTCGTCCTTCCAGTGGAGTTTTCGTCTTTGGAAATAAAAAGAAGGCAGTAGGGGCCAGGTCTGGAGAGTGCGGAGCATTTCTATCTCGTCTATCGTTGCAAATCGTCGTCCTGCCAGTGGGGTTTTCAACTTTGGAAATAAAAAGAAGGCAGTAGGGGCCAGGTCTGGAGAGTGCGGAGCATTTCTATCTCGTCTATCGTTGCAAATCTACGTCCTTCCAGTGGGGTTTTCAACTTTGGAAATAAAAAGGAGGCAGTAGGGGCCATGTCTAGAGAGTGCGGAGCATTTCTATCACGTCTATCGTTGCAAATCGTCGTCCTTCCAGTGGGGTTTTCAACTTTGGAAATAAAAAGAAAGCAGTAGGGGCCAGGTCTGGAGAGTGCGGAGCATTTCTATCTCGTCTATCGTTGCAAATCGTCGTCCTTCCAGTGGGGTTTTCAACTTTTAAAATAAAAAGTAGGCAGTAGGGGCCAGGTCTGGAGAGTGCGGAGCATTTCTATCTCGTCTATCGTTGCAAATCGTCGTCCTTCCAGTGGGGTTTTCAACTTTGGAAATAAAAAGAAGGCAGTAGGGGCCAGGTCTGGAGAGTGCGGAGCATTTCTATCTCGTCTATCGTTGCAAATCTACGTCCTTCCAGTGGGGTTCTCAACTTTGGAAATAAAAAGAAGGCAGTAGGGGCCAGGTCTGGAGAGTGCGGAGCATTTCTATCACGTCTATCGTTGCAAATCGTCGTCCTTCCAGTGGGGTTTTCAACTTTGGAAATAAAAAGAAGGCAGTAAGGGCCAGGTCTGGAGAGTGCGGAGCATTTCTATCTCGTCTAACGTTGCAAATCGTCGTCCTTCCAGTGGGGTTTTCAACCTTGGAAATAAAAAGAAGGCAGTAGGGGCCAGGTCTGGAGAGTGCGGAGCATTTCTATCTCGTCTATCGTTGCAAATCGTCGTCCTTCCAGTGGGGTTTTCAACTTTGGAAATAAAAAGAAGGCAGTAGGGGCCAGGTCTGGAGAGTGCGGAGCATTTCTATCACGTCTATCGTTGCAAATCGTCGTCCTTCCCTTGGAGTTTTCAACTTTGGAAATAAAAAGAAGGCAGTAGGGGCCAGGTCTGGAGAGTGCGGAGCATTTCTATCTCGTCTATCGTTGCAAATCGTCGTCCTTCCAGTGGGGTTTTCAACTTTGGAAATAAAAAGAAGGCAGTAGGGGCCACGTCTAGAGAGTGCGGAGCATTTCTATCTCGTCTATCGTTGCAAATCGTCGTCCTTCCAGTGGGGTTTTCAACTTTGGAATTAAAAAGAAGGCAGTAGGGGCCAGGTCTGGAGAGTGCGGAGCATTTCTATCTCGTCTATCGTTGCAAATCGTCGTCCTTCCAGTGGGGTTTTCAACTTTGGAAATAAAAAGAAGGCAGTAGGGGTTAGGTCTGGAGAGTGCGGAGCATTTCTATCTCGTCTATCGTTGCAAATCGTCGTCCTTCCAGTGGGGTTTTCAACTTTGGAAATAAAAAGAAGGCAGTAGGGGCCAGGTCTGGAGAGTGCGGAGCATTTCTATCTCGTCTATCGTTGCAAATCGTCGTCCTTCCAGTGGGGTTTTCAACTTTGGAAATAAAAAGAAGGCAGTAGGGGCCAGGTCTGGAGAGTGCGGAGCATTTCTATCACGTCTATCGTTGCAAATCGTCGTCCTTCCCTTGGAGTTTTCAACTTTGGAAATAAAAAGAAGGCAGTAGGGGCCAGGTCTGGAGAGTGCGGAGTATTCCTATCTCGTCTATCGTTGCAAATCGTCGTCCTTCCAGTGGGGTTTTCAACTTTGGAAATAAAAAGAAGGCAGTAGGGGCAAGGTCTGGAGAGTGCGGAGCATTTCTATCTCGTCTATCGTTGCAAATCGTCGTCCTTCCAGTGGGGTTTTCAACTTTGGAAATAAAAAGAAGGCAGTAGGGGCCAGGTCTGGAGAGTGCGGAGCATTTCTATCTCGTCTATCGTTGCAAATCTACGTCCTTCCAGTGGGGTTCTCAACTTTGGAAATAAAAAGAAGGCAGTAGGGGCCAGGTCTGGAGAGTGCGGAGCATTTCTATCACGTCTATCGTTGCAAATCGTCGTCCTTCCAGTGGGGTTTTCAACTTTGGAAATAAAAAGAAGGCAGTAAGGGCCAGGTCTGGAGAGTGCGGAGCATTTCTATCTCGTCTATCGTTGCAAATCGTCGTCCTTCCAGTGGGGTTTTCAACCTTGGAAATAAAAAGAAGGCAGTAGGGGCCAGGTCTGGAGAGTGCGGAGCATTTCTATCTCGTCTATCGTTGCAAATCGTCGTCCTTCCAGTGGGGTTTTCAACTTTGGAAATAAAAAGAAGGCAGTAGGGGCCAGGTCTGGAGAGTGCGGAGCATTTCTATCACGTCTATCGTTGCAAATCGTCGTCCTTCCCTTGGAGTTTTCAACTTTGGAAATAAAAAGAAGGCAGTAGGGGCCAGGTCTGGAGAGTGCGGAGCATTTCTATCTCGTCTATCGTTGCAAATCGTCGTCCTTCCAGTGGGGTTTTCAACTTTGGAAATAAAAAGAAGGCAGTAGGGGCCACGTCTAGAGAGTGCGGAGCATTTCTATCTCGTCTATCGTTGCAAATCGTCGTCCTTCCAGTGGGGTTTTCAACTTTGGAATTAAAAAGAAGGCAGTAGGGGCCAGGTCTGGAGAGTGCGGAGCATTTCTATCTCGTCTATCGTTGCAAATCGTCGTCCTTCCAGTGGGGTTTTCAACTTTGGAAATAAAAAGAAGGCAGTAGGGGTTAGGTCTGGAGAGTGCGGAGCATTTCTATCTCGTCTATCGTTGCAAATCGTCGTCCTTCCAGTGGGGTTTTCAACTTTGGAAATAAAAAGAAGGCAGTAGGGGCCAGGTCTGGAGAGTGCGGAGCATTTCTATCTCGTCTATCGTTGCAAATCGTCGTCCTTCCAGTGGGGTTTTCAACTTTGGAAATAAAAAGAAGGCAGTAGGGGCCAGGTCTGGAGAGTGCGGAGCATTTCTATCACGTCTATCGTTGCAAATCGTCGTCCTTCCCTTGGAGTTTTCAACTTTGGAAATAAAAAGAAGGCAGTAGGGGCCAGGTCTGGAGAGTGCGGAGTATTCCTATCTCGTCTATCGTTGCAAATCGTCGTCCTTCCAGTGGGGTTTTCAACTTTGGAAATAAAAAGAAGGCAGTAGGGGCAAGGTCTGGAGAGTGCGGAGCATTTCTATCTCGTCTATCGTTGCAAATCGTCGTCCTTCCAGTGGGGTTTTCAACTTTGGAAATAAAAAGAAGGCAGTAGGGGCCAGGTCTGGAGAGTGCGGAGCATTTCTATCTCGTCTATCGTTGCAAATCGTCGTCCTTCCAGTGGGGTTTTCAACTTTGGTAATAAAAAGAAGGCAGTAGGGGCCAGGTCTGGAGAGTGCGGAGCATTTCTATCTCGTCTATCGTTGCAAATCGTCGTCCTTCCAGTGGGGTTTTCATATTTGGAAATAAAAAGAAGGCAGTAGATGCCAGGTCTGGAGAGTGCGGAGCATTTCTATCTCGTCTATCGTTGCAAATCGTCGTCCTTCCTGTGGGGTTTTCAACTTTGGAAATAAAAAGAAGGCAGTAGGGGCCAGGTCTGGTGAGTGCGGAGCTTTTCTATCTCGTCTATCGTTGCAAATCGTCGTCCTTCCAGTGGGGTTTTCAACTTTGGAAATAAAAAGAAGGCAGTAGGGGCCAGGTCTGGAGAGTGCGGAGCATTTCTATCTCGTCTATCGTTGCAAATCGTCGTCCTTCCAGTGGGGTTTTCAACTTTGGAAATAAAAAGAAGGCAGTAGGGGCCAGGTCTGGAGAGTGCGGAGCATATCTATCTCGTCTATCGTTGCAAATCGTCGTCCTTCCAGTGGGGTTTTCAAGTTTGGAAATAAAAAGAAGGCAGTGGGGGCCAGGTCTGGAGAGTGCGGAGCATTTCTATCTCGTCTATCGTTGCAAATCGTCGTCCTTCCAGTGGGGTTTTCAACTTTGGAAATAAAAAGAAGGCAGTAGGGGCCAGGTCTGGAGAGTGCGGAGCATTTCTATCACGTCTATCGTTGCAAATCGTCGTCCTTCCCTTGGAGTTTTCAACTTTGG
>NW_025725783.1:0-22459 GCF_021461395.2 Schistocerca americana | reverse complement strand
GGGCCTTCTAATGACGATGGAACACTCAAATTGCGTCGAGATTCAATACATCGTCCTCCAGCCGACTTGTCTCCAAGGGTCTATTGCTGCCACGGGCACCTTACGGTCGTTCTCCTGTGAGTCTAGATTTTCGAACCCGACGCAAAAATGATAGTTAATTGTAACGTTCAGGGCCTCCTAATGCCGATGGAACACTCAAATTGCGTCGAGATTCAATACATCGGCCTCCAGCCGACTTGTCTCCAAGGGTCTATTACTGCCTCGGGCACCTTATGGTCGTTCTCCTGTGAGTCTAGATTTTCGATCCCGACGCAAAAATGATAGTTAATTGTAACGTTCAGGGCCTCCTAATGCCGATGGAACACTCAAATTGCGTCGAGATTCAATACATCGGCCTCCAGCCGACTTGTCTCCAAGGGTCTATTGCTGCCTCGGGCACCTTATGGTCGTTCTCCTGTGAGTTTAGATTATCGAATCCGACGCAAAAATGATAGTTAATTATAACGTTCAGGGCCTCCTAATGCCGATGGAACACTCAAATTGCGTCGAGATTCAATACATCGGCCTCCAGCCGAATTGTCTCCAAGGGGATATCCCTGCCTCGGGCACCACATGGTCCTTCTCCTGTGAGTCTAGATTTTCGAATCCGACGCAAAAATGATAGTGAATTGTAACGTTCAGCGCCTCCTAATGACGATAGAAGACTCAAATTGCGTCGCGATCCAATACATCGTCCTCCAGCCGACTTGTCTCCAAGGGTCTATTGCTGCCTCGGGCACCTTATGGTCGTTCTCCTGTGAGACTAGATTTTCGAATCCGACGCAAAATGATAGTTAATTGTAACGTTCAGGGCCTTCTAATGACGATGGAACACTCAAATTGCGTCGAGATTTAATACATCGTCCTCCAGCCGACTTGTCTCCAAGGGTCTATTGCTGCCTCGGGCACCTTATGGTCGTTCTCCTATGAGTCTAGATTTTCGAACCCGACGCAAAAATGATAGTTAATTGTAACGTTCAGGGCCTCCTAATGCCGATGGAACACTCAAATTGCGTCGAGATTCAATACATCGGCCTCCAGCCGACTTGTCTCCAAGGGTCTATTGCTGCCTCGGGCACCTTATGGTCGTTCTTCTGTGAGTTTAGATTATCGAATCCGACGCAAAAATGATAGTTAATTATAACGTTCAGGGCCTCCTAATGCCGATGGAACACTCAAATTGCGTCGAGATTCAATACATCGGCCTCCAGCCGAATTGTCTCCAAGGGGATATCCCTGCCTCGGGCAACACATGGTCCTTCTCCTGTGAGTCTAGATTTTCGAATCCGACGCAAAAATGATAGTGAATTGTAACATTCAGCGCCTCCTAATGACGATAGAAGACTCAAATTGCGTCGCGATCCAATACATCGTCCTCCAGCCGACTTGTCTCCAAGGGTCTATTGCTGCCTCGGGCACCTTATGGTCGTTCTCCTGTGAGTCTAGATTTTCGAATCCGACGAAAAAATGATAGTTAATTGTAACGTTCAGGGCCTCCTAATGCCGATGGAACACTCAAATTGCGTCGAGATTCATTACATCGGCCTCCAGCCGACTTGTCTCCAAGGGTCTATTGCTGCCTCGGGCACCTTATGGTCGTTCTCCTGTGAGTCTAGATTTTCGAACCCGACGCTAAAATGATAGTTAATTGTAACGTTCTGGGCCTCCTAATGCCGATGGAACACTCAAATTGCGTCGAGACTCAATACATCGGCCTCCAGCCGACTTGTCTCCAAGGGTCTATTGCTGCCTTGGGCACCTTATGGTCGTTCTCCTGTGAGTTTAGATTATAGAATCCGACGCAAAAATGATCGTTAATTACAACGTTCAGGGCCTCCTAATGCCGATGGAACACTCAAATTGCGTCGAGATTCAATACATCGGCCTCCAGCCGACTTGTCTCCAAGGGTCTATTGCTGCCTCGGGCACCTTATGGTCGTTGTCCTGTGAGTCTAGATTTTCGAATCCGACGCAAAAATGATAGTTAATTGTAACGTTCAGGGCCTTGTAATGACGATGGAACACTCAAATTGCGTCGAGATTCAATACATCGGCCTCCAGCCTACTTGTCTCCAAGGGGATATCGCTGCCTCGGGCACCACATGGTCCTTCTCCTGTGAGTATAGATTTTCGAATCCGACGCAAAAATGATAGTGAATTGTAACGTTCAGCGCCTCGTAATGACGATAGAAGACTCAAATTGCGTCGCGATCCAATACATCGTCCTCCAGCCGACTTGTCTCCAAGGGTCTATTGCTGCCTCGGGCACCTTATGGTCGTTCTCCTGTGAGTCTAGATTTTCGAATCCGACGCAAAAATGATAGTTAATTGTAACGTTCAGGGCCTTGTAATGACGATGGAACACTCAAATTGCGTCGAGATTCAATGCATCGGCCTCCAGCCGACTTGTCTCCAAGGGTCTATTGCTGCCTCGGGCACCTTATGGTCGTTATCCTGTGAGTCTAGATTTTCGAATCCGACGCAAAAATGATAGTTAATTGTAACGTTCAGGGCCTTCTAATGACGATGGAACACTCAAATTGCGTCGAGATTCAATACATCGTCCTCCAGCCGACTTGTCTCCAAGGGTCTATTGCTGCCACGGGCACCTTACGGTCGTTCTCCTGTGAGTCTAGATTTTCGAACCCGACGCAAAAATGATAGTTAATTGTAACGTTCAGGGCCTCCTAATGCCGATGGAACACTCAAATTGCGTCGAGATTCAATACATCGGCCTCCAGCCGACTTGTCTCCAAGGGTCTATTACTGCCTCGGGCACCTTATGGTCGTTCTCCTGTGAGTCTAGATTTTCGATCCCGACGCAAAAATGATAGTTAATTGTAACGTTCAGGGCCTCCTAATGCCGATGGAACACTCAAATTGCGTCGAGATTCAATACATCGGCCTCCAGCCGACTTGTCTCCAAGGGTCTATTGCTGCCTCGGGCACCTTATGGTCGTTCTCCTGTGAGTTTAGATTATCGAATCCGACGCAAATATGATAGTTAATTATAACGTTCAGGGCCTCCTAATGCCGATGGAACACTCAAATTGCGTCGAGATTCAATACATCGGCCTCCAGCCGAATTGTCTCCAAGGGGATATCCCTGCCTCGGGCACCACATGGTCCTTCTCCTGTGAGTCTAGATTTTCGAATCCGACGCAAAAATGATAGTGAATTGTAACATTCAGCGCCTCCTAATGACGATAGAAGACTCAAATTGCGTCGCGATCCAATACATCGTCCTCCAGCCGACTTGTCTCCAAGGGTCTATTGCTGCCTCGGGCACCTTATGGTCGTTCTCCTGTGAGTCTAGATTTTCGAATCCGACGAAAAAATGATAGTTAATTGTAACGTTCAGGGCCTCCTAATGCCGATGGAACACTCAAATTGCGTCGAGATTCATTACATCGGCCTCCAGCCGACTTGTCTCCAAGGGTCTATTGCTGCCTCGGGCACCTTATGGTCGTTCTCCTGTGAGTCTAGATTTTCGAACCCGACGCTAAAATGATAGTTAATTGTAACGTTCTGGGCCTCCTAATGCCGATGGAACACTCAAATTGCGTCGAGACTCAATACATCGGCCTCCAGCCGACTTGTCTCCAAGGGTCTATTGCTGCCTTGGGCACCTTATGGTCGTTCTCCTGTGAGCTTAGATTATAGAATCCGACGCAAAAATGATCGTTAATTATAACGTTCAGGGCCTCCTAATGCCGATGGAACACTCAAATTGCGTCGAGATTCAATACATCGGCCTCCAGCCGACTTGTCTCCAAGGGTCTATTGCTGCCTCGGGCACCTTATGGTCGTTGTCCTGTGAGTCTAGATTTTCGAATCCGACGCAAAAATGATAGTTAATTGTAACGTTCAGGGCCTTCTAATGACGATGGAACACTCAAATTGCGTCGAGATTCAATACATCGGCCTCCAGCCTACTTGTCTCCAAGGGGATATCGCTGCCTCGGGCACCACATGGTCCTTCTCCTGTGAGTATAGATTTTCGAATCCGACGCAAAAATGATAGTGAATTGTAACGTTCAGCGCCTCCTAATGACGATAGAAGACTCAAATTGCGTCGCGATCCAATACATCGTCCTCCAGCCGACTTGTCTCCAAGGGTCTATTGCTGCCTCGGGCACCTTATGGTCGTTCTCCTGTGAGTCTAGATTTTCGAATCCGACGCAAAAATGATAGTTAATTGTAACGTTCAGGGCCTTGTAATGACGATGGAACACTCAAATTGCGTCGAGATTCAATGCATCGGCCTCCAGCCGACTTGTCTCCAAGGGTCTATTGCTGCCTCGGGCACCTTATGGTCGTTATCCTGTGAGTCTAGATTTTCGAATCCGACGCAAAAATGATAGTTAATTGTAACGTTCAGGGCCTTCTAATGACGATGGAACACTCAAATTGCGTCGAGATTCAATACATCGTCCTCCAGCCGACTTGTCTCCAAGGGTCTATTGCTGCCACGGGCACCTTACGGTCGTTCTCCTGTGAGTCTAGATTTTCGAACCCGACGCAAAAATGATAGTTAATTGTAACGTTCAGGGCCTCCTAATGCCGATGGAACACTCAAATTGCGTCGAGATTCAATACATCGGCCTCCAGCCGACTTGTCTCCAAGGGTCTATTACTGCCTCGGGCACCTTATGGTCGTTCTCCTGTGAGTCTAGATTTTCGATCCCGACGCAAAAATGATAGTTAATTATAACGTTCAGGGCCTCCTAATGCCGATGGAACACTCAAATTATGTCGAGATTCAATACATCGGCCTCCAGCCGACTTGTCTCCAAGGGTCTACTGCTGCCTCGGGCACCTTATGGTCGTTGTCCTGTGAGTCTAGATTTTCGAATCCGACGGAAAAATGATAGTTAATTGTTACGTTCAGGGCCTTCTAATGACGATGGAACACTCAAATTGCGTCGAGATTCAATACATCGGCCTCCAGCCGACTTGTCTCCAAGGGTCTATTGCTGCCTCGGGCACCTTATGGTCGTTCTCCTGTGAGTCTAGATTTTCGAATCCGACGCAAAAATGATAGTTAATTGTAACGTTCAGGGCCTCCTAATGCCGATGGAACACTCAAATTGCGTCGAGATTCAATACATCGGCCTCCAGCCGACTTGTCTCCAAGGGTCTATTGCTGCCTCGGGCACCTTATAGTCGTCCTCCTGTGAGTTTAGATTATCGAATCCGACGCAAAAATGATAGTTAATTATAACGTTCAGGGCCTCCTAATGCCGATGGAACACTCAAATTGCGTCGAGATTCAATACATCGTCCTCCAGCCGACTTGTCTCCAAGGGTCTATTGCTGCCTCGGGCACCTTATGGTCGTTCTCCTGTGAGTCTAGATTTTCGAATCCGACGCAAAAATGATAGTTAATTGTAACGTTCAGGGCCTTGTAATGACGATGGAACACACAAATTGTGTCGAGATTCAATGCATCGGCCTCCAGCCGACTTGTCTCCAAGGGTCTATTGCTGCCTCGGGCACGTTATGGTCGTTGTCCTGTGAGTCTAGATTTTCGAATCCGACGCAAAAATGATAGTTAATTGTAACGTTCAGGGCCTTCTAATGACGATGGAACACTCAAATTGCGTCGAGATTCAATACATCGGCCTCCAGCCTACTTGTCTCCAAGGGGATATCGCTGCCTCGGGCACCACATGGTCCTTCTCCTGTGAGTCTAGATTTTCGAATCCGACGCAAAAATGATAGTGAATTGTAACGTTCAGCGCCTCCTAATGACGATAGAAGACTCAAATTGCGTCGCGATCCAATACATCGTCCTCCAGCCGACTTGTCTCCAAGGGTCTATTGCTGCCTCGGGCACCTTATGGTCGTTCTCCTGTGAGTCTAGATTTTCGAATCCGACGCAAAAATGATAGTTAATTGTAACGTTCAGGGCCTCCTAATGCCGATGGAACACTCAAATTGCGTCGAGATTCAATACATCGGCCTCCAGCCGACTTGTCTCCAAGGGTCTATTGCTGCCTCGGGCACCGTATGGTCGTTCTCCTGTGAGTCTAGATTTTCGAACCCGACGCAAAAATGATAGTTAATTGTAACGTTCAGGGCCTCCTAATGACGATGGAACACTCAAATTGCGTCGAGATTCAATACATCGGCCTCCAGCCGACTTGTCTCCAAGGGTCTATTGCTGCCTCGGGCACCTTATGGTCGTTCTCCTGTGAGTTTAGATTATCGAATCCGACGCAAAAATGATCGTTAATTATAACGTTCAGGGCCTCCTAATGCCGATGGAACACTCAAATTGCGTCGAGATTCAATACATCGGCCTCCAGCCGACTTGTCTCCAAGGGTCTATTGCTGCCTCGGGCACCTTATGGTCGTTGTCCTGTGAGTCTAGATTTTCGAATCCGACGCAAAAATGATAGTTAATTGTAACGTTCAGGGCCTTCTAATGACGATGGAACACTCAAATTGCGTCGAGATTCAATACATCGGCCTCCAGCCTACTTGTCTCCAAGGGGATATCGCTGCCTCAGGCACCACATGGTCCTTCTCCTGTGAGTATAGATTTTCGAATCCGACGCAAAAATGATAGTGAATTGTAACGTTCAGCGCCTCCTAATGACGATAGAAGACTCAAATTGCGTCGCGATCCAATACATCGTCCTCCAGCCGACTTGTCTCCAAGGGTCTATTGCTGCCTCGGGCACCTTATGGTCGTTCTCCTGTGAGTTTAGATTATCGAATCCGACGCAAAAATGATAGTTAATTGTAAGGTTTAGGGCCTCCTAATGACGATGGGACACTCAAATTGCGTCGAGATTCAATACATCGTCCACCAGCCGACTTGTCTCCAAGGGGATATTGCTGTCTCGGGCACAATATGATCCTTCTCCTGTGAGTCTAGATTCTCGAATCCGACGCAAAAATGATAGTGAATTGTAACGTTCAGCGACTCCTAATGACGATAGAAGACTCAAATTGCGTCGCGATCCAATACATCGTCCTCCAGCCGACTTGTCTCCAAGGGTCTACTGCTGCCTCGGGCACCTTATGGTCGTTCTCCTGTGAGTCTAGATTTTCGAACCCGACGCAAAAATGATAGTTAATTGTAACGTTCAGGGCCTCCTAATGCCGATGGAACACTCAAATTGCGTCGAGATTCAATACATCGGCCTCCAGCCGACTTGTCTCCAAGGGTCTATTGCTGCCTCGGGCACCTTATGGTCGTTCTCCTGTGAGTTTAGATTATCGAATCCGACGCAAAAATGATAGTTAATTATAACGTTCAGGGCCTCCTAATGCCGATGGAACACTCAAATTGCGTCGAGATTCAATACATCGGCCTCCAGCCTACTTGTCTCCAAGGGGATATCGCTGCCTCGGGCACCACATGGTCCTTCTCCTGTGAGTCTAGATTTTCGAATCCGACGCAAAAATGATAGTGAATTGTAACGTTCAGCGCCTCCTAATGACGATAGAAGACTCAAATTGCGTCGCGATCCAATACATCGTCCTCCAGCCGACTTGTCTCCAAGGGTCTATTGCTGCCTCGGGCACCTTATGGTCGTTCTCCTGTGAGTTTAGATTATCGAATCCGACGCAAAAATGATAGTTAATTGTAAGGTTTAGGGCCTCCTAATGACGATGGGACACTCAAATTGCGTCGAGATTCAATACATCGTCCATCAGCCGACTTGTCTCCAAGGGGATATTGCTGTCTCGGGCACAATATGATCCTTCTCCTGTGAGTCTAGATTCTCGAATCCGACGCAAAAATGATAGTGAATTGTAACGTTCAGCGCCTCCTAATGACGATAGAAGACTCAAATTGCGTCGCGATCCAATACATCGTCCTCCAGCCGACTTGTCTCCAAGGGTCTACTGCTGCCTCGGGCACCTTATGGTCGTTCTCCTGTGAGTCTAGATTTTCGAACCCGACGCAAAAATGATAGTTAATTGTAACGTTCAGGGCCTCCTAATGCCGATGGAACACTCAAATTGCGTCGAGATTCAATACATCGGCCTCCAGCCGACTTGTCTCCAAGGGTCTATTGCTGCCTCGGGCACCTTATGGTCGTTCTCCTGTGAGTTTAGATTATCGAATCCGACGCAAAAATGATAGTTAATTATAACGTTCAGGGCCTCCTAATGCCGATGGAACACTCAAATTGCGTCGAGATTCAATACATCGGCCTCCAGCCTACTTGTCTCCAAGGGGATATCGCTGCCTCGGGCACCACATGGTCCTTCTCCTGTGAGTCTAGATTTTCGAATCCGACGCAAAAATGATAGCGAATTGTAACGTTCAGCGCCTCCTAATGACGATAGAAGACTCAAATTGCGTCGCGATCCAATACATCGTCCTCCAGCCGACTTGTCTCCAAGGGTCTATTGCTGCCTCGGGCACCTTATGGTCGTTCTCCTGTGAGTCTAGATTTTGGAATCCGACGCAAAAATGATAGTTAATTGTAACGTTCAGGGCCTCCTAATGCCGATGGAACACTCAAATTGCGTCGAGATTCAATACATCGGCCTCCAGCCGACTTGTCTCCAAGGGTCTATTGCTGCCTCGGGCACCTTATGGACGTTCTCCTGTGAGTCTAGATTTTCGAACCCGACGCAAAAATGATAGTTAATTGTAACGTTCAGGGCCTCCTAATGCCGATGGAACACTCAAATTGCGTCGAGATTCAATACATCGGCCTCCAGCCGACTTGTCTCCAAGGGTCTATTGCTGCCTCGGGCACCTTATGGTCGTTCTCCTGTGAGTTTAGATTATCGAATCCGACGCAAAAATGATCGTTAATTACAACGTTCAGGGCCTCCTAATGCCGATGGAACACTCAAATTGCGTCGAGATTCAATACATCGGCCTCCAGCCGACTTGTCTCCAAGGGTCTATTGCTGCCTCGGGCACCTTATGGTCGTTGTCCTGTGAGTCTAGATTTTCGAATCCGACGCAAAAATGATAGTTAATTGTAACGTTCAGGGCCTTCTAATGATGATGGAACACTCAAATTGCGTCGAGATTCAATACATCGGCCTCCAGCCTACTTGTCTCCAAGGGGATATCGCTGCCTCGGGCACCACATGGTCCTTCTCCTGTGAGTATAGATTTTCGAATCCGACGCAAAAATGATAGTGAATTGTAACGTTCAGCGCCTCCTAATGACGATAGAAGACTCAAATTGCGTCGCGATCCAATACATCGTCCTCCAGCCGACTTGTCTCCAAGGGTCTATTGCTGCCTCGGGCACCTTATGGTCGTTCTCCTGTGAGTTTAGATTATCGAATCCGACGCAAAAATGATAGTTAATTGTAAGGTTTAGGGCCTCCTAATGACGATGGGACACTCAAATTGCGTCGAGATTCAATACATCGTCCACCAGCCGACTTGTCTCCAAGGGATATTGCTGTCTCGGGCACAATATGATCCTTCTCCTGTGAGTCTAGATTTTCGAATCCGACGCAAAAATGATAGTGAATTGTAACGTTCAGCGCCTCCTAATGACGATAGAAGACTCAAATTGCGTCGCGATCCAATACACCGTCCTCCAGCCGACTTGTCTCCAAGGGTCTATTGCTGCCTCGGGCACCTTATGGTCGTTCTCCTGTGAGTCTAGATTTACGAACCCGACGCAAAAATGATAGTTAATTGTAACGTTCAGGGCCTCCTAATGCCGATGGAATACTCAAATTGCGTCGAGATTCAATACATCGGCCTCCAGCCGACTTGTCTCCAAGGGTCTATTGCTGCCTCGGGCACCTTGTGGTCGTTCTCCTGTGAGTTTAGATTATCGAATCCGACGCAAAAATGATCGTTAATTATAACGTTCAGGGCCTCCTAATGCCGATGGAACACTCAAAATGCGTCGAGATTCAATACATCGGCCTCCAGCCGACTTGTCTCCAAGGGTCTATTGCTGCCTCGGGCACGTTATGGTCGTCCTCCTGTGAGTTTAGATTATCGAATCCGACGCAAAAATGATAGTTAATTATAACGTTCAGGGCCTCCTAATGCCGATGGAACACTCAAATTGCGTCGAGATTCAATACATCGTCCTCCAGCCTACTTCTCTCCAAGGGGATATCGCTGCCTCGGGCACCACATGGTCCTTCTCCTGTGAGTCTAGATTTTCGAATCCGACGCAAAATTGATAGTGAATTGTAACGTTCAGCGCCTCCTAATGACGATAGAAGACTCAAATTGCGTCGCGATCCAATACATCGTCCTCCAGCCGACTTGTCTCCAAGGGTCTATTGCTGCCTCGGGCACCACATGGTCCTTCTCCTGTGAGTCTAGATTTTCGAATCCGACGCAAAAATGATAGTGAATTGTAACGTTCAGCGCCTCCTAATGACGATAGAAGACTCAAATTGCATCGCGATCCAATACATCGTCCTCCAGCCGACTTGTCTCCAAGGGTCTATTGCTGCCTCGGGCACCTTATGGTCGTTCTCCTGTGAGTCTAGATTTTCGAATCCGACGCAAAAATGATAGTTAATTGTAACGTTCAGGGCCTCCTAATGCCGATGGAACACTCAAATTGCGTCGAGATTCAATACATCGGCCTCCAGCCGACTTGTCTCCAAGGGTCTATTGCTGCCTCGGGCACCTTATGGTCGTTCTCCTGTGAGTCTAGATTTTCGAACCCGACGCAAAAATGATAGTTAATTGTAACGTTCAGGGCCTCCTAATGCCGATGGAACACTCAAATTGCGTCGAGATTCAATACATCGGCCTCCAGCCGACTTGTCTCCAAGGGTCTATTGCTGCCTCGGGCACCTTATGGTCGTTCTCCTGTGAGTTTAGATTATCGAATCCGACGCAAAAATGATCGTTAATTATAACGTTCAGGGCCTCCTAATGCCGATGGAACACTCAAATTGCGTCGAGATTCAATACATCGGCCTCCAGCCGACTTGTCTCCAAGGGTCTATTGCTGCCTCGGGCACCTTATGGTCGTTGTCCTGTGAGTCTAGATTTTCGAATCCGACGCAAAAATGATAGTTAATTGTAACGTTCAGGGCCTTCTAATGACGATGGAACACTCAAATTGCGTCGAGATTCAATACATCGGCCTCCAGCCTACTTGTCTCCAAGGGGATATCGCTGCCTCGGGCACCACATTGTCCTTCTCCTGTGAGTATAGATTTTCGAATCCGACGCAAAAATGATAGTGAATTGTAACGTTCAGCGCCTCCTAATGACGATAGAAGACTCAAATTGCGTCGCGATCCAATACATCGTCCTCCAGCCGACTTGTCTCCAAGGGTCTATTGCTGCCTCGGGCACCTTATGGTCGTTCTCCTGTGAGTTTAGATTATCGAATCCGACGCAAAAATGATCGTTAATTATAACGTTCAGGGCCTCCTAATGCCGATGGAACACTCAAAATGCGTCGAGATTCAATACATCGGCCTCCAGCCGACTTGTCTCCAAGGGTCTATTGCTGCCTCGGGCACCTTATGGTCGTTGTCCTGTGAGTCTAGATTTTCGAATCCGGCGGAAAAATGATAGTTAATTGTAACGTTCAGGGCCTTCTAATGACGATGGAACACTCAAATTGCGTCGAGATTCAATACATCGGCCTCCAGCCTACTTGTCTCCAAGGGGATATCGCTGCCTCGGGCACCACATGGTCCTTCTCCTGTGAGTATAGATTTTCGAATCCGACGCAAAAATGATAGTGAATTGTAACGTTCAGCGCCTCCTAATGACGATAGAAGACTCAAATTGCGTCGCGATCCAATACATCGTCCTCCAGCCGACTTGTCTCCAAGGGTCTATTGCTGCCTCGGGCACATTATGGTCGTTCTCCTGTGAGTCTAGATTTTCGAATCCGACGCAAAAATGATAGTTAATTGTAAGGTTTAGGGCCTCCTAATGACGATGGGACACTCAAATTGCGTCGAGATTCAATACATCGTCCACCAGCCGACTTGTCTCCAAGGGGATATTGCTGTCTCGGGCACAATATGATCCTTCTCCTGTGAGTCTAGATTTTCGAATCCGACGCAAAAATGATAGTTAATTGTATCGTTCAGGGCCTCCTAATGCCGATGGAACACTCAAATTGCGTCGAGATTCAATACATCGGCCTCCAGCCGACTTGTCTCCAAGGGTCTATTGCTGCCTCGGGCACCTTATGGTCGTTCTCCTGTGAGTTTAGATTATCGAATCCGACGCAAAAATGATCGTTAATTACAACGTTCAGGGCCTCCTAATGCCGATGGAACACTCAAATTGCGTCGAGATTCAATACATTGGCCTCCAGCCGACTTGTCTCCAAGGGTCTATTGCTGCCTCGGGCACCTTATGGTCGTTGTCCTGTGAGTCTAGATTTTCGAATCCGACGCAAAAATGATAGTTAATTGTAACGTTCAGGGCCTTCTAATGACGATGGAACACTCAAATTGCGTCGAGATTCAATACATCGGCCTCCAGCCTACTTGTCTCCAAGGGGATATCGCTGCCTCGGGCACCACATGGTCCTTCTCCTGTGAGTATAGATTTTCGAATCCGACGCAAAAATGATAGTGAATTGTAACGTTCAGCGCCTCCTAATGACGATAGAAGACTCAAATTGCGTCGCGATCCAATACATCGTCCTCCAGCCGACTTGTCTCCAAGGGTCTATTGCTGCCTCGGGCACCTTATGGTCGTTCTCCTGTGAGTTTAGATTATCGAATCCGACGCAAAAATGATAGTTAATTGTAAGGTTTAGGGCCTCCTAATGACGATGGGACACTCAAATTGCGTCGAGATTCAATACATCGTCCACCAGCCGACTTGTCTCCAAGGGGATATTGCTGTCTCGGGCACAATATGATCCTTCTCCTGTGAGTCTAGATTTTCGAATCCGACGCAAAAATGATAGTGAATTGTAACGTTCAGCGCCTCCTAATGACGATAGAAGACTCAAATTGCGTCGCGATCCAATACATCGTCCTCCAGCCGACTTGTCTCCAAGGGTCTATTGCTGCCTCGGGCACCTTATGGTCGTTCTCCTGTGAGTCTAGATTTACGAACCCGACGCAAAAATGATAGTTAATTGTAACGTTCAGGGCCTCCTAATGCCGATGGAACACTCAAATTGCGTCGAGATTCAATACATCGGCCTCCAGCCGACTTGTCTCCAAGGGTCTATTGCTGCCTCGGGCACCTTATGGTCGTTCTCCTGTGAGTTTAGATTATCGAATCCGACGCAAAAATGATCGTTAATTATAACGTTCAGGGCCTCCTAATGCCGATGGAACACTCAAAATGCGTCGAGATTCAATACATCGGCCTCCAGCCGACTTGTCTCCAAGGGTCTATTGCTGCCTCGGGCACCTTATGGTCGTCCTCCTGTGAGTTTAGATTATCGAATCCGACGCAAAAATGATAGTTAATTATAACGTTCAGGGCCTCCTAATGCCGATGGAACACTCAAATTGCGTCGAGATTCAATACATCGGCCTCCAGCCTACTTGTCTCCAAGGGGATATCGCTGCCTCGGGCACCACATGGTCCTTCTCCTGTGAGTCTAGATTTTCGAATCCGACGCAAAAATGATAGTGAATTGTAACGTTCAGCGCCTCCTAATGACGATAGAAGACTCAAATTGCGTCGCGATCCAATACATCGTCCTCCAGCCGACTTGTCTCCAAGGGTCTATTGCTGCCTCGGGCACCACATGGTCCTTCTCCTGTGAGTCTAGATTTTCGAATCCGACGCAAAAATGATAGTGAATTGTAACGTTCAGCGCCTCCTAATGACGATAGAAGACTCAAATTGCGTCGCGATCCAATACATCGTCCTCCAGCCGACTTGTCTCCAAGGGTCTATTGCTGCCTCGGGCACCTTATGGTCGTTCTCCTGTGAGTCTAGATTTTCGAATCCGACGCAAAAATGATAGTTAATTGTAACGTTCAGGGCCTCCTAATGCCGATGGAACACTCAAATTGCGTCGAGACTCAATACATCGGCCTCCAGCCGACTTGTCTCCAAGGGTCTATTGCTGCCTCGGGCACCTTATGGTCGTTCTCCTGTGAGTCTAGATTTTCGAACCCGACGCAAAAATGATAGTTAATTGTAACGTTCAGGGCCTCCTAATGCCGATGGAACACTCAAATTGCGTCGAGATTCAATACATCGGCCTCCAGCCGACTAGTCTCCAAGGGTCTATTGCTGCCTCGGGCACCTTATGGTCGTTCTCCTGTGAGTTTAGATTATCGAATCCGACGCAAAAATGATCGTTAATTATAACGTTCAGGGCCTCCTAATTCCGATGGAACACTCCAATTGCGTCGAGATTCAATACATCGGCCTCCAGCCGACTTGTCTCCAAGGGTCTATTGCTGCCTCGGGCACCTTATGGTCGTTGTCCTGTGAGTCTAGATTTTCGAATCCGACGCAAAAATGATAGTTAATTGTAACGTTCAGGGCCTTCTAATGACGATGGAACACTCAAATTGCGTCGAGATTCAATACATCGGCCTCCAGCCTACTTGTCTCCAAGGGGATATCGCTGCCTCGGGCACCACATTGTCCTTCTCCTGTGAGTATAGATTTTCGAATCCGACGCAAAAATGATAGTGAATTGTAACGTTCAGCGCCTCCTAATGACGATAGAAGACTCAAATTGCGTCGCGATCCAATACATCGTCCTCCAGCCGACTTGTCTCCAAGGGTCTATTGCTGCCTCGGGCACCTTATGGTCGTTCTCCTGTGAGTTTAGATTTACGAACCCGACGCAAAAATGATAGTTAATTGTAACGTTCAGGGCCTCCTAATGCCGATGGAACACTCAAATTGCGTCGAGATTCAATACATCGGCCTCCAGCCGACTTGTCTCCAAGGGTCTATTGCTGCCTCGGGCACCTTGTGGTCGTTCTCCTGTGAGTTTAGATTATCGAATCCGACGCAAAAATGATCGTTAATTATAACGTTCAGGGCCTCCTAATGCCGATGGAACACTCAAAATGCGTCGAGATTCAATACATCGGCCTCCAGCCGACTTGTCTCCAAGGGTCTATTGCTGCCTCGGGCACCTTATGGTCGTTCTCCTGTGAGTCTAGACTTTCGAATCCGACGCAAAAATGATAGTTAATTGTAACGTTCAGGGCCTTCTAATGACGATGGAACACTCAAATTGCGTCGAGATACAATACATCGTCCTCCAGCCGACTTGTCTCCAAGGATCTAATGCTGCCTCGGGCACTTTATGGTCGTTCTCTTGTAATTCTAGATTTTCGAATCCGACGCAAAAATGATAGTTAATTGTAACGTTCAGGGCCGCCTAATGCCGATGGAACTCTCAAATTGCGTCGAGATTCAATACGTCGTCCTCCAGCCGACTTGTCTCCAAGGGTCTATTGCTGCCTCGGGCACCTTATGGTAGTTCTCCTGTGAGTCTAGATTTTCGAACCCGACGCTAAAATGATAGTTAATTGTAACGTTCAGGGCCTTCTAATGACGATGGAACACTCAAATTGCGTCGAGATTCAATACATCGGCCTCCAGCCGACTTGTCTCCAAGGGTCTATTGCTGCCTCGGGCACCTTATGGTCGTTGTCCTGTGAGTCTAGATTTTCGAATCCGACGCAAAAATGATACTTAATTGTAACGTTCAGGGCCTTCTAATGACGATGGAACACTCAAATTGCGTCGAGATTCAATACATCGTCCTCCAGCCGACTTGTCTCCAAGGGTCTATTGCTGCCTGGGGCACCTTATGGTCGTTCTCCTGTGAGTCTAGATTTTCGAATCCGACGCAAAAATGATAGTTAATTGTAACGTTCAGGGCCTTGTAATGACGATGGAACACTCAAATTTCGTCGAGATTCAATACATCGGCCTCCAGCCGACTTGTCTCCAAGGGTCTATTGCTGCTCCGGGCACCTTATGGTCGTTCTCCTGTGAGTTTAGTTTATCGAATCCGACGCAAAAATGATAGTTAATTATAACGTTCAGGGCCTCCTAATGCCGATGGAACACTCAAATTGCGACGAGATTCAATACATCGGCCTCCAGCCGACTTGTCTCCAAGGGTCTATTGCTGCCTCGGGCACCTTATGGTCGTTCTCCTGTGAGTCTAGATTTTCGAATCCGACGCAAAAATGATAGTTAATTGTAACGTTCAGGGCCTTGTAATGACGATGGAACACTCAAATTGCGTCGAGATTCAATACATCGGCCTCCAGCCGACTTGTCTCCAAGGGTCTATTGCTGCCTCGGGCACCTTATGGTCGTTCTCCTGTGAGTTTAGATTATCGAATCCGACGAAAAAATGATAGTTAATTATAACGTTCAGGGCCTCCTAATGCCGATGGAACACTCAAATTGCGTCGAGATTCAATACATCGGCCTCCAGCCGACTTGTCTCCAAGGGTCTATTGCTGCCTCGGGCACCTTATGGTCGTTGTCCTGTGAGTCTAGATTTTCGAATCCGACGCAAAAATGATAGTTAATTGTAACGTTCAGGGCCTTCTAATGACGATGGAACACTCAAATTGCGTCGAGATTCAATACATCGGCCTCCAGCCTACTTGTCTCCAAGGGGATATCGCTGCCTCGGGCACCACATGGTCCTTCTCCTGTGAGTCTAGATTTTCGAATCCGACGCAAAAATGATAGTGAATTGTAACGTTCAGCGCCTCCTAATGACTATAGAAGACTCAAATTGCGTCGCGATCCAATACATCGTCCTCCAGCCGACTTGTCTCCAAGGGTCTATTGCTGCCTCGGGCACCTTATGGTCGTTCTCCTGTGAGTCTAGATTTTCGAATCCGACGAAAAATGATAGTTAATTGTAACGTTCAGGGCCTTGTAATGACGATGGAACACTCAAATTGCGTCGAGATTCAATACATCGGCCTCCAGCCGACTTGTCTCCAAGGGTCTATTGCTGCCTCGGGCACCTTATGGTCGTTGTCCTGTGAGCCTAGATTTTCGAATCCGTCGCAAAAATGATAGTTAATTGTAACGTTCAGGGCCTTCTAATGACGATGGAACACTCAAATTGCGTCGAGATTCAATACATCGGCCTCCAGCCGACTTGTCTCCAAGGGTCTATTGCTGCCTCGGGCACCTTATGGTCGTTCTCCTGTGAGTTTAGATTTTCGAATCCGACGCAAAAATGATAGTTAATTATAACGTTCAGGGCCTCCTAATGACGATGGAACACTCAAATTGCGTCGAGATTCAATACATCGGCCTCCAGCCGACTTGTCTCCAAGGGTCTATTGCTGCCTCGGGCACCTTATGGTCGTTCTCCTGTGAGTTTAGATTATCGAATCCGACGCAAAAATGATAGTTAATTATAACGTTCAGGGCCTCCTAATGCCGATGGAACACTCAAATTGCGTCGAGATTCAATACATCGGCCTCCAGCCGACTTGTCTCCATGAGTCTATTGCTGCCTCGGGCACCTTATGGTCATTGTCCTGTGAGTCTAGATTTTCGAATCCGACGCAAAAATGATAGTTAATTGTAACGTTCAGGGCCTTCTAAAGACGATGGAACACTCAAATTGCGTCGAGATTCAATACATCGGCCTCCAGCCTACTTGTCTCCAAGGGGATATCGCTGCCTCGGGCACCACATGGTCCTTCTCCTGTGAGTCTAGATTTTCGAATCCGACGCAAAAATGATAGTGAATTGTAACGTTCAGCGCCTCCTAATGACGATAGAAGACTCAAATTGCGTCGCGATCCAATACATCGTCCTCCAGCCGACTTGTCTCCAAGGGTCTATTGCTGCCTCGGGCACCTTATGGTCGTTCTCCTGTGAGTCTAGATTTTCGAATCCGACGCAAAAATGATAGTTAATTGTAACGTTCAGGGCCTTGTAATGACGATGGAACACTCAAATTGCGTCGAGATTCAATACATCGGCCTCCAGCCGACTTGTCTCCAAGGGTCTATTGCTGCCTCGGGCACCTTATGGTCGTTGTCCTGTGAGTCTAGATTTTCGAATCCGACGCAAAAATGATAGTTAATTGTAACGTTCAGGCCTTCTAATGACGATGGAACACTCAAATTCCGTCGAGTTTCAATACATCGTCCTCCAGCCGACTTGTCTCCAAGGGTCTATTGCTGCCTCGGGCACCTTATGGTCGTTGTCCTGTGAGTCTAGATTTTCGAATCCGACGCAAAAATGATAGTTAATTGTAACGTTCAGGGCCTTGTAATGACGATGGAACACTCAAATTGCGTCGAGATTCAATACATCGGCCTCCAGCCTACTTGTCTCCAAGGGGATATCGCTGCCTCGGGCACCACATGGTCCTTCTCCTGTGAGTTTAGATTTTCGAATCCGACGCAAAAATGATAGTGAATTGTAACGTTCAGCGCCTCCTAATGACTATAGAAGACTCAAATTGCGTCGCGATCCAATACATCGTCCTCCAGCCGACTTGTCTCCAAGGGTCTATTGCTGCCTCGGGCACCTTATGGTCGTTCTCCTGTGAGTCTAGATTTTCGAATCCGACGAAAAATGATAGTTAATTGTAACGTTCAGGGCCTTGTAATGACGATGGAACACTCAAATTGCGTCGAGATTCAATACATCGGCCTCCAGCCGACTTGTCTCCAAGGGTCTATTGCTGCCTCGGGCACCTTATGCTCGTTGTCCTGTGAGCCTAGATTTTCGAATCCGTCGCAAAAATGATAGTTAATTGTAACGTTCAGGGCCTTCTAATGACGATGGAACACTCAAATTGCGTCGAGATTCAATACATCGGCCTCCAGCCGACTTGTCTCCAAGGGTCTATTGCTGCCTCGGGCACCTTATGGTCGTTCTCCTGTGAGTTTAGATTTTCGAATCCGACGCAAAAATGATAGTTAATTATAACGTTCAGGGCCTCCTAATGACGATGGAACACTCAAATTGCGTCGAGATTCAATACATCGGCCTCCAGCCGACTTGTCTCCAAGGTCTATTGCTGCCTCGGGCACCTTATGGTCGTTCTCCTGTGAGTTTAGATTATCGAATCCGACGCAAAAATGATAGTTAATTATAACGTTCAGGGCCTCCTAATGCCGATGGAACACTCAAATTGCGTCGAGATTCAATACATCGGCCTCCAGCCGACTTGTCTCCATGAGTCTATTGCTGCCTCGGGCACCTTATGGTCATTGTCCTGTGAGTCTAGATTTTCGAATCCGACGCAAAAATGATAGTTAATTGTAACGTTCAGGGCCTTCTAAAGACGATGGAACACTCAAATTGCGTCGAGATTCAATACATCGGCCTCCAGCGGAATTGTCTCCAAGAGGATATTGATGTCTTGAGCACCGTATGAACTTCTCCTGTGAGTAGATTTTCGAATCCGACGCAAAAATGATAGTGAATTGTAACGTTCAGCGCCTCCTAATGACGATAGAAGACTCAAATTGCGTCGCGATCCAATACATCGTCCTCCAGCCGACTTGTCTCCAAGGTCTATTGCTGCCTCGGGCACCTTATGGTCGTTCTCCTGTGAGTTTAGATTTACGAACCCGACGCAAAAATGATAGTTAATTGTAACGTTCAGGGCCTCCTAATGCCGATGGAACACTCAAATTGCGTCGAGATTCAATACATCGGCCTCCAGCCGACTTGTCTCCAAGGGGTCTATTGCTGCCTCGGGCACCTTGTGGTCGTTCTCCTGTGAGTTTAGATTATCGAATCCGACGCAAAAATGATCGTTAATTATAACGTTCAGGGCCTCCTAATGCCGATGGAACACTCAAAATGCGTCGAGATTCAATACATCGGCCTCCAGCCGACTTGTCTCCAAGGGTCTATTGCTGCCTCGGGCACCTTATGGTCGTTCTCCTGTGAGTCTAGACTTTCGAATCCGACGCAAAAATGATAGTTAATTGTAACGTTCAGGGCCTTCTAAGGACGATGGAACACTCAAATTGCGTCGAGATACAATACATCGTCCTCCAGCCGACTTGTCTCCAAGGATCTAATGCTGCCTCGGGCACTTTATGGTCGTTCTCTTGTAATTCTAGATTTTCGAATCCGACGCAAAAATGATAGTTAATTGTAACGTTCAGGGCCGCTAATGCCGATGGAACTCTCAAATTGCGTCGAGATTCAATACGTCGTCCTCCAGCCGACTTGTCTCCAAGGGTCTATTGCTGCCTCGGGCACCTTATGGTAGTTCTCCTGTGAGTCTAGATTTTCGAACCCGACGCTAAAATGATAGTTAATTGTAACGTTCAGGCCTTCTAATGACGATGGAACACTCAAATTGCGTCGAGATTCAATACATCGGCCTCCAGCCGACTTGTCTCCAAGGGTCTATTGCTGCCTCGGGCACCTTATGGTCGTTGTCCTGTGAGTCTAGATTTTCGAATCCGACGCAAAAATGATACTTAATTGTAACGTTCAGGGCCTTCTAATGACGATGGAACACTCAAATTGCGTCGAGATTCAATACATCGTCCTCCAGCCGACTTGTCTCCAAGGGTCTATTGCTGCCTGGGGCACCTTATGGTCGTTCTCCTGTGAGTCTAGATTTTCGAATCCGACGCAAAAATGATAGTTAATTGTAACGTTCAGGGCCTTGTAATGACGATGGAACACTCAAATTGCGTCGAGATTCAATACATCGCCTCCAGCCGACTTGTCTCCAAGGGTCTATTGCTGCCTCGGGCACCTTATGGTCGTTCTCCTGTGAGTTTAGTTTATCGAATCCGACGCAAAAATGATAGTTAATTATAACGTTCAGGGCCTCCTAATGCCGATGGAACACTCAAATTGCGACGAGATTCAATACATCGGCCTCCAGCCGACTTGTCTCCAAGGTCTATTGCTGCCTCGGGCACCTTATGGTCGTTCTCCTGTGAGTCTAGATTTTCGAATCCGACGCAAAAATGATAGTTAATTGTAACGTTCAGGGCCTTGTAATGACGATGGAACACTCAAATTGCGTCGAGATTCAATACATCGGCCTCCAGCCGACTTGTCTCCAAGGGTCTATTGCTGCCTCGGGCACCTTATGGTCGTTCTCCTGTGAGTTTAGATTATCGAATCCGACGAAAAAATGATAGTTAATTATAACGTTCAGGGCCTCCTAATGCCGATGGAACACTCAAATTGCGTCGAGATTCAATACATCGGCCTCCAGCCGACTTGTCTCCAAGGGTCTATTGCTGCCTCGGGCACCTTATGGTCGTTGTCCTGTGAGTCTAGATTTTCGAATCCGACGCAAAAATGATAGTTAATTGTAACGTTCAGGGCCTTCTAATGACGATGGAACACTCAAATTGCGTCGAGATTCAATACATCGGCCTCCAGCCTACTTGTCTCCAAGGGGATATCGCTGCCTCGGGCACCACATGGTCCTTCTCCTGTGAGTCTAGATTTTCGAATCCGACGCAAAAATGATAGTGAATTGTAACGTTCAGCGCCTCCTAATGACTATAGAAGACTCAAATTGCGTCGCGATCCAATACATCGTCCTCCAGCCGACTTGTCTCCAAGGGTCTATTGCTGCCCTCGGGCACCTTATGGTCGTTCTCCTGTGAGTCTAGATTTTCGAATCCGACGAAAAATGATAGTTAATTGTAACGTTCAGGGCCTTGTAATGACGATGGAACACTCAAATTGCGTCGAGATTCAATACATCGGCCTCCAGCCGACTTGTCTCCAAGGGTCTATTGCTGCCTCGGGCACCTTATGGTCGTTGTCCTGTGAGCCTAGATTTTCGAATCCGTCGCAAAAATGATAGTTAATTGTAACGTTCAGGGCCTTCTAATGACGATGGAACACTCAAATTGCGTCGAGATTCAATACATCGCCTCCAGCCGACTTGTCTCCAAGGGTCTATTGCTGCCTCGGGCACCTTATGGTCGTTCTCCTGTGAGTTTAGATTTTCGAATCCGACGCAAAAATGATAGTAAATTATAACGTTCAGGGCCTCCTAATGACGATGGAACACTCAAATTGCGTCGAGATTCAATACATCGGCCTCCAGCCGACTTGTCTCCAAGGGTCTATTGCTGCCTCGGGCACCTTATGGTCGTTCTCCTGTGAGTTTAGATTATCGAATCCGACGCAAAAATGATAGTTAATTATAACGTTCAGGGCCTCCTAATGCCGATGGAACACTCAAATTGCGTCGAGATTCAATACATCGGCCTCCAGCCGACTTGTCTCCATGAGTCTATTGCTGCCTCGGGCACCTTATGGTCATTGTCCTGTGAGTCTAGATTTTCGAATCCGACGCAAAAATGATAGTTAATTGTAACGTTCAGGGCCTTCTAAAGACGATGGAACACTCAAATTGCGTCGAGATTCAATACATCGGCCTCCAGCCTACTTGTCTCCAAGGGGATATCGCTGCCTCGGGCACCACATGGTCCTTCTCCTGTGAGTCTAGATTTTCGAATCCGACGCAAAAATGATAGTGAATTGTAACGTTCAGCGCCTCCTAATGACGATAGAAGACTCAAATTG